>NW_005370762.1:472498-549368 GCF_000412655.1 Myotis brandtii | reverse complement strand
TCAAGGGCGTGTACCTTGGTTGCGGGCACATCCCCAGTAGGAGATGTGCAGGAGGCAGCTGATTGATGTTTCTCTCTCATCAATGTTTCTAACTCTCTATTCCTCTCCCTTCCTCTCTGTAAAAAATCAATAAAATATATTTTTTAAAAGTGTTAAAATAATAATATAAAGGGATATGAAAAAATAGCAAACGAAGTTTCAAAACATGTAATAGAGAAATGCATAAATATGTCACAATATATATTTATATACTGCATATGAGGCCCCTAGAACCATAAGAAATGCAAAAAATTCACTGTTAATAACTCATTCTCGAATTGCCCCCTTAAAAATCAAATTGCTCCCCTGTGAGGCGTGTGCTCCACATTAGAAACTATTGCACTAGACTGAGACCTGTCCCAAGTACCTGGCCCAGGGGTAGGCATATAGTAAGTTCTCAATAAATACTTGTTGATATGTTAAAGAAAAACAGAAGTAGTACCCCAGGGCAGAAGGTGCACACCAGAGGAGGAATGAGATGTGTGTGTGTGTGTGTGTGTGTGTGTGTTGTGTGTGTGACACCAGAGGAGGGGTGTGTGTGTGTGTGTGTGTGTGTGTGTGTGTGTGTGTGTTGGGGGATGGAGGACTAAATACTGTTTTGATGTCCAGATTCTATCAGAGAAGAAAGGATCCTACAATTTCCTGATCCCCTACTATGCAAAGGCATTTATGGCCACAGGTTTAGTCCTCCTGACAAGCTTGTAAACAAGGCATTATTGTCCCCAGCTCACTGTTAAGGAAATGAATACTCAGAGAGCCAGGATGATACAGCACCAAAGCACATGCTTTCTCCGTCCACCAGACTGTCTCTTGCTACATAAACAATCTACTTCGTGTGCTTCAATAAAACCCTGATGATGGCTATTTGGATTGGCAGCAATTTGTCAGATCGGAGCTTCGGCTCCTGATGTGCTCATATCTAACACAGGCATTTAATAAAAAGCAGCTGTTTTTGCTATCAGAGCACTAGAGGCTTTTTCCTAAGTCTAAATAAATAAGCAAGTAAAGAAAATAAATAAACCGATTTGATTTGTGGACTTAAGATTTATGAGGTTATTTATTTGAAGAGTCCTATGAAGGCACAAACAAACTACTTTCTGTTTAAGCACTTAATGAATCAACTTTACTTTTTAAATTCCCTGAAATCAGGTCTACCCCAGGAAATCTAGTGTTTTGCTATAACCATGAACAGTGGGAGGCAAAATGGTAGAATGGAAACAACATAGAGTGAGAAGAGCAGGGTAAGGTCACATGCTGCCCCTTCCTAGGGAATTTTCAGTTTTCCTGGCTGTAAAATGGGGGTAATGACGCCCAGCTCTATCAGGCCTGTTTTGAGGACACAGACTTGAAACCAGTCTTGTACACTGCAAATCAACATAGAGGCATTAGCTATTGTAGTTGCTGGGGAAATTTTGGCACTTTGTGCTCATGTACGAACACTTGATTTCAAAGGACCTTTAATTATGCACATGGAAAAAACTAAAAACATAAGCTGCCCCCCGAGGAGAGGACCATGGTGGACCTACTTAGGGAAGTCAGTTTCTGAGTTCAGCGTCTTTCCTTGCCCACTTCCTGGCAGGGCTGAGCCGACCTCGGGATTTGCAGCGGAGTCAGTGTTACCCCAGATGCTATTTTGTGCCTCATGGAGGCGTAATCCTTGTTAACCTCCTGCCCTCCGAGGCACACGCTGCAGATCTCCTCTCATTGTGGGTATAATTGGAGACATTTTTAGCTCTCTAGAAAGTTCTTCAAAGAACAAAATGTTCTCAAAATATCCTAAATTGCCATGTAGAAAATACTGTGGAAGTTTAGTTTTTACAAATTAAAAAAAAAATTAGGTCTTCATGGGACCTAAAAAAGCATCTCAGAAATAGTATTTTGGAACACTATTTCTGGGGGATGTTAATGGGCATTCCATAAAACGTCTCCCATGGTCACGCATGGAGGCGTGGAGGGCAAGATGACCATGTGGCCGTGGGACGTGTCTGGGTGTGGGCTGCACTGGCATGGCCCCACAGCTCTAAGAGCAGACCCCGCGCCGGCAGAGGTTCCCCAATGTATCTTGAAACCTTACTCCTCAGGGCATCTGGGGGACTAGTTATTCACAGGACAAACTTTCGGAACCTCTGCTCGAAGCCTGGTTTTCCCATTGTGCTCAGAGTCCAAAGGCTCCTGGAGGAAGTCCCAGGAGCTACCTACCGAGGGCTGGCGCTAAGGCCCTTCTACGGGCTAAATGTTGGTGTTCCCTCAAATTGATATGGTGAAACCCTATTGCCTAGTGAGATGACATGAGGAGGTGGGGCCTTTGGGACATGCTTACTAGTAGGTCCTGAGGGTGGAGCTCTCATGAATGGGATTGGTGTTTTTGTGAAAGAGACCCCACAGAGCTCCCTGGCCCCTTCCACCATGTGTGGACACAAGGAGACAGCGCTGGCTATGAACCACAAAGAGGGTTCTCACCAAAAAGTGACCACACTGATGCCTTGGCCTTAGACTTCCAGCGTCCAGAATTGCAAACAGTACATTTCTGTTGTTTATAAGTCTCCCAGTCTGTGGTACTTTGCTACTGCAACCCCATAGACTATGACAGTTCTCTTGTTCCTTGTAGAGCAGCTCCGCTAATGCTTGGAAAATCATGAAGATGTGAGGCCTTTTGGACCAGCTCCTCCTTATGTGTTCATCTTCAGACTCAACATTGCCTTCACTGTTCTGAACCAAGGGTCCTGAGCACAGTGACAGAATGAGGCCTGAATGCCAGTTTGCTCCTGTCTTGACTTAGACAAGGTACTTGACCCCTCCCAGCCTCCTTCTCCTCGGTTGTTCATGGCCATGGTGCTCACCTTGCAGACCACATGCTGGCACACAGCTGGCACACAGCTGGCACACAGCAGAGGCTCAAGAAATGACACCTGGGACATCTAAAACATTGTTTGGTTGCTTTTTTACACTAAAAATATTTCTCAGCTCACCGTCAGTTCTAGCCACTTGCATCCCACATCTGTGTCACCCTACTGTGCCCCTGTTAGCTTTGTGTCTCTTTACCTTGCTTTTATAAATCTTCCTTAAAACACCTTTGGTTGACTTTTCTTATTCTATTGTGATGCACATTCAAATGCTAAATATTTAAAAATTCAGGAAAACACACACACAAACAAAAGGAAAACAAAACAAAACAAAAATCACCCACAATCCCACCACTTGGAGCCATGATGTGAACGTGTTCCTTTTTCATTTAAGCTCATCCGAGAAACGCTTGTGCAGCTTCCTGGGGTTAGTCTCTGCTGTGTTATCAAACTTACATTTACCAGCATCTCACATCCTTCTGCCTTTAGTTGTATTAGTTAATTTGCATACTTTTCATCTCCAAAAGATACTAACACGTAGTCACATATCTGAATTCAAGCAATAGGGAAGCAAGTGGAACACAAATGCAAGTCTTCCTTTGCTCCTTCCCTCCCCTTCCCACTTGTCTCCTGAGGAAACCACTGTTCAATGTTGCATTTACAGACGTTTCCCTATTTATTTCCATATTATGTTGATGTTTAAAAACATAAAAGGTGATCTTATCCCTACATTTTCCTTCTCAACTCTTTTGAATTGTTTTTATCAAAGTATTTGGCCTTAAAACTAACCCTAGTATTTTCTCTGAAGTTTCTGAAATTGACTTTTGTGAAAGTCTAGGGCAGAGTTCCTCAGCATCAGCACGTGTGTGAACCATCCGGGCATCTTGTTAGAAAGCAGATTCTGACAAAGTAGGTCTGCAGTCGGGCTGAGATTCTGCATTTCTAACCAGCTCATGCTGCAGGTCCACATGGAGGAGCAAGGCTCCAGGGCACACATCTGCCACAGCCCCTCATTCTGCTCCTCGGCTTGTAGAAACTCTAACCTGGCCATTTCCCCCCAGGCATCCCACACCCTGCATCACCAGCTTTCAGTGATTGTCCAGAATGAAGCCCAATGCATGAGTCTCCCTCAAGATTTGGGGGAATTGGGGATTAGGTCCTATAATAAAAGACAACAAAGTATTCAGGGGGTACTTAGAAAAACAGAAGGACATAACCATAATGCCAAACTCCCAATAGGAGTGGCATGAATGCTTGACCAAAAGACATCCAAGGCAAGCAGAAGAGGAGGTCTTAGCCCTAGTCGGGGAGAGAACCCCAAAGAGGCACAGGAAGACTTAGAAACCCCAATTTAGCTGAAGTGGTCACGTGCTTTCCAGCGGCCGAGAAGAAGAGATGGATGGAGCCTAAAATGGAGAGTAAGTGAAAGCATGCCGTCCCTGCTCTCCCCTTACCTGTTACTTCAGCCTTGGGTCTTCCCTTTGGGAGGCTGTCCTGCCAGCAGCTTCTGCTCATATAAGGGAGCCCTCAACAACACCCCTGATTCCACCCAGCACGGTTCTTAAATGACAGCCCCCTGGTGCTCACCCAGCACTGGGCTGTGGGGGAAGGGCAGTGCCTCAAGAGGCAATCAGTTTGGATGATCTACTGAGAATTATCCTTCAACCACTGTACTCTTCAAATCAGAGAGCTGGGGTTTCTGCTCGGTTAGTGACAGTACAGCAAGAACTCGGAAGACACATTCCTTACAGTGTCTACAGTTCAGCGCACCATCTTTCATTTTGCTTCATTTCTTTAGCTATAGGTCTTAGAGAATAGCTTAATCCAAACCTTTTAGGAGAAACCCTTCCTTAACTGACAAACATGTCTCAAATGTTCTTTGCTGATGTAACTTTTCTCCATGATTATATATATATTAGAGGCCTGGTGCACATATTTGTGCATGGGTGGGGTCCCACTGGCTAGCTTAGATTGGGGTGGGGGGGCAACCAGTGGTGAGACTGGCCAGGGTGAGGGGCCACAAGCGTTGGCTGGCCAGCCCCGCCCCCTGGTCAAACTCCCAGTCAAACTCCTGGTCGAGGGGACAATTTGCATTTTAGCCTTTTATGCATTTTCCCTATCAGTAAGCTACTATTAGCTTTAAAATGTTCTTATCTTATACAGTGTGGGGCAAAAGTAGGCTTACAGTTGTGAGTGCATGAAACAGTTTATTCTTATATTATTATTTATTAATTATTGTATCACAACTGTAAACCTACTTTTGCCAACTCATGTCTATTTTTACTTCACCTTCCATGAATTTGACCTGCATGAGAATCATCAGAAGGATTTTGTTCTTTCCTAATAAAATCAGAACCATCATACTAGAAAATGACTCTTATGGTGGAACAAAGCAGAAGAACCAGTGTTTGGGATCAAGCTCAACTCAAAGATGCTTTCCTCAGAGAGGCATCTCCAAAGAAAATATAACAGGGACATAGGCCAGACCATGCCAACCAGAGGTCCTGCAAGGCCCAAAGCTGGGAAAAGAAAGTCAGGGACCACATCACTGGGACCTATGTCTGGCTCCTCATTGTACTCTCGGCATCCACCATAGGATCTGCCGAGAGCAGGGGCTGCATGCATCTCCCTGGATGAGTGAATGCATGAATATGGGAGTGAGAGAATGAATGATCGCTTCTGAATCATTATCTCCAGGACCCCCTTGTTCAGCTCCAGGTGTTTAGTCATTATCACTACTTCACTGTCTCACAGGTGCTTCAAATTCATCATATCTCAAATTCCAACCCCCCACTCACCACCTCATCCCTGCAAACTGCCCCCTTGGGACTCTGGAATTCTCTGACACATCCCTGACTGTCTGAACTGTTCTTTCTCACCTTCTTCAACTACAGAACTCCAGTGCTAATGTTACTCCTCTCGGATGCTTCCCCGGACACTCACTGCTCACCTGCCTTTCCTCACTAGCCTTCCTTATTTAAACATCGATTAGAGTGTGAGGTCAAAGGCTTTTTGTAAACTGAGAGGAGGATACTGAGCCAAACATACAGGCAGCTGCGCTCTCTCAGCTGAGGGGGAAAAAACACCCAAAAACTCTTTTTGCTCTTTTATCTTATTTCCCTCTGCTGCTTTTCTTTTCTAGCTGCAATAAAATGGAACCACGTTCAGGGAAGCAGAGATGGCCAAGAGCTCTGGCTGCTAACTGCAGATGCCAGAAGTTCAAATCCTGGCTTGTGCAGGAGTTTAACTGAGCAGTTAGGCACAGGCAGCCCAGTCTCCTGCTGAGAGAAAGAGCCAGGAAAGGAAGGAGCTCTTTGTGATGATTCCGCTTTCAGGCATCACCATGGGAAAGTAAGGGTTGAAACTCAGATGAAGTGCACCAGGATGACCTCTGTAGTCATAAAACAGGGCATTTACCTTGCTGAAAAGAGGGAGGTCAAATCCTGGGGTCACCTCAGGAGGGGCCACAGATAGGGGCTGGGCTCATGTGGGATGATTTTCTAGAAGAGTTGGGGGAAGCAGGGGCTAGTTCTGGACTGAATACTCTTAAGAAGTAGGGACAATGAGTTATGCACCTGAAACTATACTGTATCTCAACTCTAAAAAAAAGAAGAAAAAAGAACTCTTACCATTTACAACAGCATGGATGGACCTAGAGAGCATTCTGCTAAGTGAAATAAGCCAGTCGGAGAAGGATAAGTATCACATGCTCTCACCCATGTGTGGAATATAATGAACAACATAAACTGATGAACAAAAATAGATCCAGAGACAGAGAAACATCCAACAGACTGTCAAACCTCAGAGGGAAGGCAGGGGAGGGTGGGAAGAGAGTGGGTAAGAGATCAACCAAAGGACGTGTACGCATGCATATAAGCAAAACCAATGGACACAGACAGTAGGGGGGTGAGGGCATGTGCTGGGGGGTGGGAGCAGCCGGGGAGAAGTCAATGGGCGGGGGGAAGAGACATATTTAATACTTTCAACAATAAAGAATTTAAATTAAAAAAAGAAGTAGGGGCAATGAAAAGAATGAACATTTTTATTTAGAGGTGGGAGGACGGAAGCAGGGCTAGCACTGCCCATCGGTAAATGAGCAGCACTCACTCCGAGAAAAGCAATGACAGGCAGAAGAGCTGGGCGTGTGGGTACTTTGTGGTCACATACTAGCCTGTTTACATCCTAAGCCTGGTCACAGAGACCTAAACAGGAGAGGCTGTGCCTAACTCCTGTACAGAATGTTGTTCCTGTCTGTTGGGACTATCACAGCCTGGTTGTCCGCGGGCTATTTTTCGCTTTCTCTGTCTTTTCTACGAAGCTACTACTTATTTAATGCCAGGCACTGCACTAATCACTCTGTATACATCAACTCATTTATTCTTCAGAACTTAACTTCATGAGAGGGGCATTGTAACCACTTCATAGATGAGATGAGAAAGGCTTAAGGAGATCAGTAACATTCCCGTAGTCCAGGAGTGGGGAACCTTTTTTCTGCCAAGGGCCATTTGGACGTTTATAACATCATTCACTTAATACAATTCACTTAATATACATTTATGTTGCTCTGAAAAAAGGACCTCAATTTATTGAATTTCGAGTCCCGCCTGCAGTTCCCTTGGCAGGGCCAGACCAAATGATTTCATGGGCCTTCTACGGCCCATGGGCCGGATGTTTCCCACTCCTGCCATAGTCACAGAGATAAGTAAATGTCAGAGCCAGAATTCAATTCAGGTCTGAACAACTCTAAACCCTATGCTCTGTCTTCTACATTATACTGTCTGCACTTCATCACGACCAGTGTCTACTCCATTCATTCATTTGAATATTACTGAGCTTGATGGTAGCCACTGTGCTAGGTCGGCATTGTGGATATGGGAACAAGACATGTTCCTTGTCCTTACGGAGCTGAAAAAAGACTGTTGATTCTAGAACTATGCTATCTAATATGGTAGCCACTAACCACTCATGGTTATTTAGATTTAAAATTAAATCAATGAAATACAATTAAAAATTCATTTATTCGACTGCACTAGCTCCATTTCACGTGCTGGTTAAGCACATGTGGCGGATGGGTACTGCCCAGGCCGGTGCAGATTCTGAGCATTTGCATTTGCAGGAAGCTCTCTCTCCCAGAGCGCAGCTCCAGGGGAAATGGTGCCCCCATCCTTTCCTGAGTCTAGCTTACAAAGTTGCACCTGCTTTTTCAGTCCTGCCCTCTTTGCTCTATTTCTAGCCAGGCAAAGACACAACCATCACACCTAGCAAGAGCCAAAGTGTTCTTCTGATTCCCAGTGTCTGTTCTTGGTGCTTTGCTGAGTCATGCCCACTTGCCTCACAGCCCCCACAGGGTTTTGAAGCTGTGAGGATGGCAGAGTGAATGCCACCGAACAGAGGGTGAACCCCAGCTCTCTGTTTCCATGCACCGACAGAGCTGTTGGCTGGCTCAGAGTTCAGCATCATTGCTCAGGAAGCTGTGAGAAGCAAAAAGAAGCCAGCTTGACTTTTAGGCTCCAAAGGCAAGAAGAGAAAACAGTCCTTGTCTTGCAAAGGAAACACATTCGGAGGTGGATGTCACAAGGATGAGTGTGTTGGGTCCCTGACAGAGCTCCTTCACAGAAAAGAACTCTGTTACCAGCAGAGGGCAGGACCCCCTCATCGGAGGCACGAGTATTTTCAGTGGAGCCATTTCTGTAAAGAGCCCACAGCCAGGCAGAGTGAGTAGGACCTCTATTCATCTTTACTCCCTCCTTTCTCCCTGCTAATCTGTAAGCCTTTCCTGAGGATTGAAGGCAGGCCCAGTGTGAGAGGACAGAGGATGGAGAAGACAAAATCTTTCTTCTTCGGGAGTGAAAAGTTTAGACAAGGCCACTGAGGGCAAAGAGATGATCTTGCGCCTGCCCGCCCATGGCCTCCTCAGAGGCAGGCAGCGTGCCCACCACTTCTGCAGATGGGCGTCCTCTGCAGCTGAGCTGTACATCACATGACTCTGCCCTGCCTGACTCCACCCACTTATCTTTAGCCTATGGCTTGACATATGGCGATGGGCTCAGCCAATCAGATTCTTTCTCTCAGGAATTGAAACCAGAGGCAGGAAATGCCCCAACAAGAAGCAAGAAGCCAAAACACACAGAACCCCTTAGAAGGCAAGGAAGTCAGGTAAAGACTTATGAGGTCCAGCCTTGACCCCAGCACCCCCAATTAGCTCCAGTCCATCCAAAGTCCAGTCCAAACCAGGCCGGTTTGGCACCTGCTTGTGATTTCCCTGTCAGCTGCTCTATCATTCCATGTCTAACCCTTCCATAAACTCTAGTCCGTGAGCTAGCGGGAATGCCTCCCTGTTCCTGGTGTAACCAGTGATGTTTCACCTCTGAAAGAAGTATCACCCATTCCATGACAGGAAATGGTTTAGGAGAGTAATGTGGAGGTAACAGGGGAATAATTTCAAGTGCCTACTTATGTGGCAGACAGTGTCTGGAGTGCTCCCACATAAGAGATCAGAATCAGGCCCTGGCTGGTGTTGCTAAGTGGCTAGAGCGTCGGCCTGTGTACCAAAGGGCCACGGGTTTGATATCAGATCAAGGGGAGGTACCTGGGTTGCAGGTTCAATCCCCAGCCAGGCATATGTGGGAGGTAACCAATCCATGTGTCTCTCTCACATCAATGTTTCTCTCTCTCTCTCCCTCCTACCCTCCCTTCCACTCTCTAAAAATCAATGGAAAAAATATCCTTGGATTGAGGATTAACAAAAACAACAAGAGAGATCAACTTCAGTACTCACAATAACCCTGACAACTAGGTAACAGTAGCCATCTCATTTCCGAGATGAGGAGTCAGGTTCCTCCATATCATTTCTCATTGGTCCCCAATTGCCCTTTGGTTGTCTGTTTGTAAGAAGTTCCTCCTACCCTAGAGATTACAGCAAATGAGGAGGAAGTAAGGCTTCCTGGAGAAGCTGCAACTTGGGAAGTGACTTTGTCTTTCTGAGTCTTCAGAATCTTTTCCTGTAAAATGGGAACAATAATACTGACCGAAAAGAGTTGTATGGAATTGGTGATATAAAGAATGTAAAACACTGAGCATTATGCTAAACCTATAGAGAAGGTGCTCAATCTCAACCAGTAGTCCTCTCTCCTTCATCTATTGTCTTTGTCCGGCGTCCAGGAGCTGCCAGCCTCTGGCCTCCTGCCTCCTCCCTGCACCAGCCCAGCAACCTTAGCCACGCTCTGGATGCAGTCCCAGTCAGCTTGGCTGAGGCTGGGTGTTCACTGCACTTATTATTCCAGGCACCCTGTGATTTACTTTTCTAGTGAGTTAATTGCAAAATCCATATGGAGTGGAGAGAAAACATCGCCCAAGCTTGCCATGAAAAGCAGGGGAATAGAGGAAGCTTTCCATCTCTGCCAGCACAGCCTGGACAGGCAGGGAGGGGGGAAGATGCTGTCACACTTAGTGTACAGAAGGTCGAATCTGCCACATTCGGGGGAAGGCACACAATGTTTAAGGCCTACTTATCCCCCCTTTATTTTTTCTCTCGGCCCTTTAGACAGAATTCTCTCTCTCTGTTTCAGGAACCCATTAAGGATATAAAGTGTAGGTTATCAAATCTTAGTGTGCAGAAGAAGCACCTGGGAAGTTTATTTAAAATGCAGATGCTGCCTGGCCAGTGTGGCTCAGTGGACTGAGTGTTGCTCCATGCACCAAGCAGTCACTGGTTCAATTCCCAGTCAGAGCACATGCAGGGGCTGCAGGCTTGATCCCCTGTAGGGGTCGTGCAGGAGGCAGCTGATCGATGTTTCTATCTCTCTCTTCCTTCCTCTCTCTCTAAAAGAAAAAATCAATAAAAACATATTTTAAAAAATAACATGCAGATGCCCAAACATCTCTCTCCAAAGTTTCATCTGGTAAGTCTGGAATGGAGCCCCAGAATTTACACCTGTGTGTGCCGAATAGAGCTAATGTGCAAGCAGAAGTTGAGAAACAATGGTGACACAGGAAAGATCAGTGGTTCTGGAGTTAGAAGAACTTAAAAGATGGTTCTTGGTTTGCCCTCTTACCAGCTCTGTGTCTTTGGGCAAATCACTTTATCTCTTGGGCCAGTTTTCTTATCTCTAAAGTCAAAATGAGAGTACCTACCTCACAGGAACATTGAGAAAAAAAGGTAAGAGACAGTGAAAGCCCTTAACACAACACTTGGCACATGGACAGCACTCAAAAAAAAAAAATCAAAGAAGCAGTTTGCTTTTCCTAGAGAAGGTTCTCTTCAAACCTGGCCCGAGGCGTCTTCGCTTCTGAGTGTTAATACATTTCTATATCTGTTTACAGTGCACAGCTTCCAAAGAGGGGCCTGGGGGGAAGCCAGTGCTTGTTTTGAAGCACTTTGAAGATGAAAAGGTGTCAAATCCTCCAGAGATTTGGTTAGTGGAAGTTAAAACAAACGTTTATTTTAATTTGGTGAGTTATAATTTATTGAAGGCATTTGGAAAATGGAAGTACTGTTCTGTTCTGACAAGGGACCTGACCATTTTGAATAGTTTGCAGTTAATTCATTCACTTGGTTAAGAAACATTTACTAAGCACTCGGGTGCCTGGACAGATGAAGAAGTACCAGCCCTCTGGGGGTACTTGTCTCACACTCTGCTTATTATCTTTTCCCTCAAATATGCTGCCACATTTCCTCACTGTATCTGCACAGTTATCCCAGTAACACATGAAGCATGTTAAGTGCATAGCATGAGAAACTCTAAGCCACTGAGACATTAGGGTTGTTTGTTAGTGCAAAATAAATTAACTTATACTGACTGCTATAAATCTTATTTCTATCTATAATCACTAAAACAGGGCCTGGAGATATCGGATTCTCCATACACATTTTATGAATGAATGAATGCATGAATGCCGGAATGAATGAATGAACAGAGAAGCTTAGAAAAGAAGAACATGAGATCTGGAGCCCAAAGAAAGAGCCTATAATAAGCACCCCATGCCTCTCTTTCCCCTACATGAATGGGATGCTCTTCCTATTGCCATTGACCCCAGAGGCAGGATTGAACCTTTGGATTCCTCTCTCTGAAGTGTCTTTGTATTGATACCAACTAAAACGACATGCAGATCGTGGCTTATGCTTTAGTATTTGGAGGAAGGACACCGGTGACATATTTTTGCGTTTTCTACCAACCCATAATCTGTCTTTGAACTTGATGCTTGCAGGGTTACATGTGGACTTGACCCCAAAGATGGAGACTGATAAATTCCCTGAACCAAAGGCTTCTCATTCTAACACTCCTCCCCACCAGGTTAAAGAATGGCCTCGTTAGACCAAATACCTTTGTACACAAGGGGAAAATACTCAGTAATCATCCTTAAATATTTCAACACATTTCAGCTATGCACAAAAAGCAGAGGCTGTGAGGTTTGGATTGATTTTATATACTTTCAAAAATAAACACCAGCATAAAGAATGTCATTCCAAAGTCACAGGTTCCTGAAATGACTGCTTAGCAAGAAGGCTGGGCGCTACTACAAGCATCCAGCAGAGAGCAACCAGCTAATCACATTAGGGCAATCAGCTCAGCGTGCTGGCAGTGCTGAGGAGGGAGTAGGGCGGGGGCTGGATGTCTGGTGCCTGGGAAGAGAGAAGGCAGGGCCCTCCACCAAAGGAGGCAGGGGAGGCATTGTCCTTGGCGATGTCTCCTTTGCCATCCACATCCACGGTTCTTCAGTCTCTAGCTAGGCTATTCTTAAAGTAGCTGGTGAGCACCAGGCCTGAAGCTCAGAGGAAGCACCTGGAAGCAGGACGGTCCTGCAGGAGACCAACTTGGACTCACATCCTCATCCACCACTTAGCTCTGTGACTTCGGGCAAGTCCCCTGCCTCTGTGATTCTTAGTTTGCTCCTGTATAAAGTAGGAACAAAGAATAGCAACCTGCCAGTGTTTTGAGGATTACACAGATTGCTGTGTCAAACACGAAGCATCTATCTGCGCCATGTCTGTCTGCAACCCCTAATCCCAGACACATCTGTATCCTGGCGGCCTGATTCTACAATGCACCCCGAACTGTGCTGAAGGAACGGAGGGATAAGGGGCTCTTATTTTTATTTTTTTCAAGTACTTTTTATTATGGAAAAATATATATGACATAAAATTTGCCATTTTAACCCTTTTAAAGTGTACAATTCAGTGGTATCTTGTACATCCCCGATGCTGTAAAACCATTCTTATCTATTCCAGAACATCTTTATACCCCTCCCCCCACCCCAAGAAAAAAAACAAAAAAACACCCCACCAAGTATTCATTAGGCAGTTACTCCCTTTCTCACTTCCTATGGGAAAGTCTATGGTGGCTTTAGCTAAATTCAATACTTTAAAACATTGCTGGTGGGTATTGCTTTGGTGAGAAAGTTGGCTGCTCAAGCAAGAATTTATTTCCCGAGTACCCGCTGCATGCTCACCTCTACATGAAACACAGGTAGATGCATGGTAACGCTCTCTCAGGCATGTACTGGGCTGTGACAGAGGCTATGATTAGGAAACACTTGATTTAAAACCCAAATCAATGAAGAATGGTGAGAGATGAGGTCAGTGAGGTCTGAGGGGTGGGGTGGGAGGTGGTCTTGATGTACAGAAACTTGGACGTGAGTCCATGAATCAGTGAGTAGGGGCTCAGGATCTGTTCTGCCTAGTGCATCCTGGGGATGCCCTTAGGAGGAGGGGTCTGGGAGAGAGGCAGCCCCGCATATGGACACATGTACAGTGGGTCGGCCCTGGCCTGGCTGCCAGTGGAGCTCCAGCTGCAGAGAAGCCAGACGTGGAGGCAGGCAGCCATGGACAGTTAGTGAGTGATTTATTGGTGCTGCCTCAGAAGCGGCTTCCCTGGGACCTGTTCCTAATTAACAACCACTAACTGGATGATGCCTCTTTCTTTCTTTCCTTCCTTTTTCTTTTTTTTTAAGTTAAAAAAAGAAGCCTTTCTTCCTCATCTTAATGGAAGGAAAAATTTCACCTTTGCCTGCTGCCTGAGTCTAAAACACACCAGGCAGCCCTAGCTGGTGTGGCTCAGTGGATAGTGTCGGCCTGTGGCCTGAAGGGTCCCAGGTTTGATTCTGGTCAAGGGCACCTGCCTGGGTTGTGGGCTTGATCCCCAGTAGGGGTCGTGCAGAGGCAGCACATCAGTGATTCTCTCTCATCTGATGTTTCTCTCTCTCTGTCTCCCTTCCTCTCTGAAATCAATAAAATATATATTTAAAACACAACAGGTATTTGGCAGAAATCCATGCCTACTCCTCACTCATGCAGAGATGCACACAAACACCCTCATGTACAGTCAAACACATGCACTTACTCGTGTGCTGCCTGCACCCCGTCACATGTGTACTCCTCTAGCATAACGACACTGGCTAGTCTTACAGTCGAGCTCATAAACTGCAAAGTATATTTTACACTTGAATCATACACGCACAGGCTTCCGAAACCCCAACACACTCCAATCAGCACCTAGCCCCGCACTTGCATACCCACACACCCACACACTCACACACTCACACCCCTGCTGTTACAGGCAAGGCCATAGTGTCGCCCACACAGTCTCAGGCAGGAATATTCCCTGTGAATCCACATTTCCCAGGAAGGGGCTCACTCACTCAGATGAAGCCTGAGGTTAGGTGCCCTGAGCCAGCCTGCTGGGCTGTGAGGTGGGAGAGGAAGGGGAGGCTGCAGTTAGGACCCAGGGCCCTGCAGTCCAGCATGGAGAGTCACAACTGCCCTGTTATTCAGACTAAAAAGGTTCTCCTGTTTGTAGTTCCTAGGGTGCTAAGACGCCGCAAACTCACTTAAGGAGACACGGGGCAAGGGCCTGGGATGGTGGCTGGAGCGGAATGGGCATCGGTTGCGGATTGAATTGACTTCCACCAAAAGACAGATGTTGGAGTCTGCTACCGACTGAATGTGTGTGGCCCCCACATTCATATGTTGCAACCCTCACCCCCACAATGATGGTATTAGGAGGTGAGGCATTTGGGAGGTGATCAGGTCATGAGTGTGGCGCCTTCATGAATGAGGTTAGTGCCCTCATAAAAGAGACCTGGAGAGCTCTGTCACCGTCTGCCACTGAGGACAAAGTGAGAAAAAGCAGGGGGCGGCCCTCACCAGACACCAAACCTACTAGCACCTTGATCTTGGACGCCCAGCCTCCAAAACTGTGAGAAGTAAATGTTGTTTATGGCACTGGCCTATAAGATTTTTGTTATAGCAGCCCGAACAGACGAAGACAAGTCCTCACTCCCTCCCAGCACCTCTGCATGTGACCTTAATTGGAAATAGGGTCATTATAGATGTAATTAGTAAAGATGAGGTCAAACTGGAATAGGATGGTCCCCTAAATCAGTATGACTGGTATCCTTACAGGAAAACATCCACGTGCAGACAGGGACATAGAGGGACAATACAATGTGACAAGGAAGGCAGAGATTGGAATGATGCAGCTACAAGCCAATGACTGCCAGCAACCCATCAGACACTAGGATGAGGCAAGGAAGGGCTCCCCCCAAGGTTTCAGAGGGAACATGGCCCCAGCAATACCTTGATTTTGGACTGGTAGCCTCTAGAACTGGGAAACAAATTTCTGTTGTTTTTAAGGCGCCCACTTTATGAAAAGTACTTTGTTACAGCAGCTCTAGGAGGCACACACAGCATCCGGTAGTAAAGAGTATTAGTTCCATTCTCCTGCTCACTCGCTCTGAGCCTCATGAATGAGCACGGATGGGCATGTTCATTCATCAGGACGGAGTTAACACCCACTCTCAGCGATACGTATTTGCAGAATTTCATGTGCCAGGTCCTGATTATACTGAGACAGATAAATAAACAAACCACAGTCTTGCCTAGAGCTACATAGATCTCTGAAAACCTTTATAGATAAGTACAAATTGGACCATGGAAAGAAAACTAATGCCTCTAGCCAAGGGACCAATTTAAACAGGTCTTCAAATCCCCCCCAACCCCTACCCAACCCATTAAACCTACTGAATCTCGGAAGGGAATGGCAAGATTGACCATCACTGCTACCTAAAAGACTCACCCCAGCTTTGGAGTTATAGATATTGAGTTTCATTCCTCATGGTGGAAGGCCAAGTTAATCAATAACAGGCAGCTCTTCTTTGAATTAATTAGCCAATTGTGCAAGAACATAAACAGATCCAGCTCACCCTCCCTCCTGGGGATGCCAGGGTGGGCTCACGGTGCTGGAGCTACGTCAGAAGCTCCCAGGAACCACACACCCTGCCAGGGCCTGGGCTTCTGGGGCCCAGGATATTTTTGTGGGCCCCAAAACATGCTTTGGATTTATCTCAGCCATCATGCTCTTTGGACTAATATCACTCTCAACTGCAGCTCAACAAGCCATCTCTTTAGTGACCATATGCACCTACATGTCCAAGAGGCCAGAAGGGCGGTGGGAAGAGCACAGGTTTTGGAGTCAGGCAGGTTGTGTGAATTCAGTCCTCTACCCCTTAATAGGTAAGTGGCCGTAGGGAGGTCACTTAACCTGTCTGGGTTTTTATTTCCTCATCTGAAAAAAAATATCAAAATACTAATCTTGAAAAGATATTAAGGATGACATGAGATTATATACTGAAAGAGGCTCATAAGATATCTGACCTATAATAAATAGTCAATAACTTTGATTATTTATTGAGTATACTAGAGGCCCAGTGCACAAAATTTGTGCACTGGTGTGTGTGGGGGGTGTCCCTCAGCCCAGCCTGCACCCTCTCCAACCTGGAACCCCTTGGGGGATGTCTGACTACTGGTTTAGGCCCGATCCCACAGGGATCCCACAGGGATGGAGCCTAAACCAGTAGTCGGACATCCCTCTCACAATCCGGGGCTCCCAACCACTCGCCTGCCTGCCAGCCTGATCGCCCCCAACTGCCCTCCCCTGCCGGCCTGATCACCCCTAACTGCCCTCCCCTGCCAGCCATCTTGTGACCACATGGGGGTGGCCATCTTGTGCCAGGGTGTGACGGTCAAGTAGCATATCACCTCTTTATTATATAGGATGTTATTTAAAAAGTAACTATTTAGTAGTACTTAATGATCATAATACTACTCATTATTAAATAAGTTATTTTCATTGTTATTTTCTCAGAACAGCTCACAGAGGCCCTGGAGCCAGCTGTCACCAGGCCCACAGGTCTGTTCCTTTGTCCTTGGCTTGGGAATGGGCCAGGCACTCAGCCAGGCGGGGGTTTCTCCTGTGGAATACAAGCCATTTCACATACCGGCAACTCTACAGCCATAACAGATGAAGACAAAGGCAAGGCCACACGGCAATAATGTCTGAACTTAGAAAATAACGAGAACACTGTCCAAACCACAAAGTGACCAGCCATTCCCCTATCCTGGCTAATAGGATTACAATTTTTCAATTACAACTTTCACCACATTCATTCTCCCTGCCTTCTTTATAAGATGTATTAAGACACCCAGGCACAAAACAACCCCCAGTTCCCGATGGTGTCCAATCCAGGGCAAAGCTCCACTTCCCTGAACCCATCCCCAAATCACCTAACACAGGCCACATTCTGAATATCTTTCCTAACCCCCTTTGCTGAGACATGGTGCGCGTTCCCTAGCCTCACTGGAAACAGCCAATGGACCCACCTTTGTTCAGCTCCAGGTGAGCTCCTGGTGGTCTCTGGTGGGAGGGCGTTAAGGGTCCTGCTGTTACCCTGCCTAGCAGAGAGGCTGATTTAGGGTCCAGTGGGTCTGGGACTTTTCCACCAAAGCTTTCTCCTGCATGTTACTTTCTGAATCAATTGGCATACTGGTCCCACAGCCTCCTCTTTTGCCATTGGGACCCCTGAAAATCATGTGCCAGGATGGGTAGGAGTGAGAGGCCATGGAGGCAGACACTCTTCTTCCTGTGGTCCATCCAGCGCTCCCTGGATGGGAATCATGGCCCCCAGGATCGTTTACAGCACTCACCTACCACTGCAGGCTGTGTCTGTCTGTTTTACACTGGGAGTCGGGGGCTGGGGGCCGGAGCCCACGCCTGCCTCAGCTCGGCATTCCCGCAGCCTAGCGTTGCTTAATGTCCGCAGCACCTGCTCAGTCACTGAGCTCCCTGCCCTCACCCCCAATTCATCAACACCACCGCAGACCAGAAGCATGGCACCACTGTGAGATCACTGAAAATGCCTTTCTTCTTCCTTCCTGAGAGTCCTCACTTCATTTTCTCTCCTTTATTAGCAGCACTAATTGGCGAGCTTTCTTTTTCAAGACATTTCTTACGGGTGAAGTTTATCATCACTTTATAAAGGTTATCGCGTGAAAGACTGAGAGAGGAGAAAGGGCTACATAGCTGAGAGGTGTCCACCGGGTGGCCTGCTAGGGTTGCTTGCTGGTCAAACAGGAGGACAGTACAAGCGGCTCCTGCAGGAAAAAGCCAACATAGCCGGCCTGGGACAGCCACCTTAGGAAGGTTGACATCTGGGAACTTGCTGGGAAACAGTTCCTTATTGGACATAAAACTTTCCCTAAGCAGCAAGAGTGGCTCCCTGTGCCTGGACTTTGTGCACATAATGGGGTTTGTGCTGACTACCGGCTTTCCTTCTGAGAGTTTGGACTTTTGGGACCTGTTAGCAGAGGTACTGCTGGGACCAGCCCTGGGGAAGAATCCTTGGGCACAGGGGTCTCCCAGGAGCTTCCCTGGCGGACAGTACTTTGCATTATGTCTCAGCTGGAGGAATGGGGCATCTCCTGTGACTGCAGGAGAGGACTCTGGGAGCTGGTGCCTGATTTCCTCCGAACTCCACCCTCTGTATCCTCCCCTCTGCTGGTTGGCTCTGCATCCTTTTGCTCTAATGATAACTCTTACCCGAGTCCCACTATATGCTGAGCCCAGAGCCTTAAGCACCCCAACACAGTCTCCAGTGCCAAGATCCATTCAAAGTCAGGGTGCGGGCTCAGGTGCCCTGGCCTGGGAAGCTGATGTGGTAATTTATGAAAAATTGTGAGCTATTACGCACTCCCTAAATGTGAATAATAGTGGCCCCATCCCAGAGTAGACTCTTGAAGAGCTTTTTAAATTTAGCTGGGGAGAAAAATGGCACACTATTTTCCCCAAATAAAATGCATCTCTGAGCACTGCTAACTCTAGGGCTGAGCTAGATTACTGAGTTGTGAATGCAGGTGGAAAGAAGGGTAAATGCTTTGGGTTTTAGCAGTTTCTCCCTTTGGCCTGGGAGCGAGGCAGCGGGCCGGAGAGAGGCCCAGGTGTCTCACTTCGAATGTGCTAACTTCTGACTGAGCCTGTTTGGTTCCTTTCTCTGCGTCTTCACAGCCCACATCCCACCCACACCCAGGATGGCTCCTCTCTCTTCCCATCCTTCGAGGAAGCTGGAACAGCAAGCAATTTCCCTGGGTTTACTCCGCACTTTGAACCCCCTTTGTTCCATCTGATTGTTCCCTTCTCGGAGGCACATTCAGGGAAGCAATTTGTTTTGTGCTTAAGGTCCTACAAAGCAAAGCGCAGCAAACTCATTTAGGAGCCAGGCTGCTGAGCAGTCCTGGAAAGAAAAGTCCTCTCCAGTGTTTGTACCACAAAGGGTTTGACTCTTCATTTCAAGGGAAGTTTCCTCTTGAACAGACAGAGATCCTTCTCCCAGACAGACAGACTAGGGCAGAGCAGGCCTGATGGAGTTCTCACACTCATAGCCAGAGAGTCCTCTCTGGCAGAAAGAGCCAGGCTGCTGGCTGCCAGAGGGAGGACGGACAGCTGTGCGTGGGGCGGGGTCAGAGGGACCCGGGGTTGCATCCTGCCTCCCCCACTGCCAGCTGTGTCATCTCAGAGCACCTCCAAACAACGACGACTGGTGTCTACCCCAAAGTGTGTTGCAAACGTTAAACGAGATGTGAAAACGCCTTGTAAATCACAAGGCACTGTACCATGAATAATAACAACAGCAGCAGCATATGCTTGAATAGCACTCCCATGTGCCAGGCACTATTCTAAGTGCTTTAACTTCTGACCTCACTTAATTCTTATAACCACACTATGAGGTAGACAGTAGGATTTGCCCCATCTTACAGGTTAGGGAATAGAGGCATGGACATTAAAAAACATGTCGTGTGTAACACAAGTTAACACAGCTAATAAATGGAAAAGTTGGGATTTGAGCCCAGTTAGTCTGGCACCAGAATCTGTGCTTATAAATGTGAGTTATTAGGTTGTTTGTTTGTTTTTTCGGAGGGGAAAGTCTGGCATATTGGCACCTTGGTAACCCACGAAAGCATTGTCGGTCATTCACTCTAACCCTGTTGCATTCCTGGCTCCGTGAGGCAGTATGGCTTCAGGAAAGAGCTTTGGACTGCAATGGCCCTGTTATGTATCAGTGTAGACTTCCTGGCTGGAAAGTTACCTAAGTTTCTGGGGCCTGTCTTAGTCAGCTTGGGCTGCCGTAATAAAATGCACAGGCTGAGTGATGGAGGCAACAGAAACTCATCTTCTCACAGCTCTGGAGGGTGCCAGCATGGCGGTTCTGAGGACTCTCCTCCTGGCGGCCAGAGAGAGAGTGCTCTCTCCTTTCCTCTTCCTATAAAGGCACCGATTCCATCCTGAGGCTCACCCTAACCTCCTCCCGAAGGCCCCCATTCCCAATCACCTCCATGACATGAGGGGTTGGAGCTTCAACATAGGAATTTAAGGAGGGACACCTAGTGGGGTGGGGGCAATTTCATCATTCATACAAAGAGAAAGATAAACTCTTAGAGACCGATGTCCTCAGCTGAATCAGGGAAGGAATTGTCCCCCTCTCACTTCTCCCTGCTTAACCCTTTGAGTGCCAACCAATATCCTAGGAACTATGCTAAAATTGCCAAGGCATTTTTGCTGATTTTACAGCAGTTTAGGAAAAAAGTTATGAATCGCAAGTAAATGAAGTTACATATTCAAAAACTTAAGGAAACCTTTACTACATTGACATATTTAGCAATATCATCATCACTAATAAAAGCAGACTTAGAACTGGACGCCATTTCGAAGCTTTGATAGGGCTCCCAGCACTTTTGGCGAAAGACAGGAGGAGCACGATTGCGCTCCCCGGCACTCTAGGGGTTAAACCGTTTCTGTGGATCCTTATGACCTTCAGGGAAAGGCCCACTCTTGAATCAGCAGGTGAGAACGCCCTGGGCCATGGCAGAGCCCAGCTTTCCTCTCTGGCTTCATCTCCTCTTTATCCCCACAGGCTCAGACATAACAAACCTGTGGTATTTCCTACACAGTCCACGCAGCTGGGAGTCAGGTCCTAGGCTTCTGACCACTAGTTTAATGCTCTTCTTCTTCACCATCTCCGCTTCCCACCATCAGAGGGAGCTGGGCCTGTCACTTCGGGGAGAGTTTGGGGAGGGTCTGGTCTTCTCTGAGACCTCTTCGGGAAAGAGGTACGTGGTGGGGTTTGCACTGGTTCCGGAGAGCCTGAGGATGATCGTTGGCACCCTCCCCGCACTATGTTTCCTGTGTCACACCCATATGAGCTTCCAGCAGCCCTTCCTCACACCGAGCTGTGAGTGATTTTCCTGGAGGAGCCCGAAGTCAGAGGAAAGAGAGTCACTTCCATATTGTGGTCAGTCTGTTTGGGTTGATGAGTGTGCAATTAAATTTGTGATAAGGACCCACAGGTTGGGGGACATCCTAGTTGCAGGTGGGGCTCAGGTATATTTGCCCTGGATTCCTCTCCAATTGCCTTGTGCTAAGTGGAGAGATTCAGGTTATGTGAACTGAGATGATAACTCTTCCAGCCTCTGTATCCTCCCAGGTCAGCTCCTCCTGTTTGGGGGTGCTTTTCCTACTGTCCGCACAACTCATAACTAACCTCAGGCTTATCAGTCACAATGGCCATTTATATAGGAGGAACTGGGGGGTAAGACGGGGGGGGGGGGGTAAGAGGAAGAGAGATAGCCAGGAATTCCAGGTCTGTCATTATACAAGCCCTGTGACCTTGGCCAAGTTCATCTGACCCTAGAGGCCAGCTTCTTTCAACTGAATCATGAGGCCCTGCCCAGATACACACTCATTCTCAGTAAGGGGTCCTAAAAATACTATGTCAATAGTTTTGGAAAAGATGGTAACATTATGAATCATAGAATGCTTAAGCTGATGGGTTCTTGAAGGAAAGGCATTAACATTCACAAGGTCCTGCTATATACATCTTTTAAACATTTTTTTTTTTATTGAACTCCACAGTAAAAAATACATTGAGCCTGGTTGGTATGGCTCAGTGGTTGAGCGTCGACCTATGAGTTTGATTCCTGGTCAGGGCACATTCCCGGGTTGCAGGCTTGGTTCCCAGTAGGGGGTGTGAAGGAGGCAGACAATCGATGATTCTCTCTCATCATTGATATTTCTATATCCCTTTTCCTCTCCCTTTCTCTCTGAATTCAATAAAAATATAATTATATATAAAAGAAATACATTGTAGATGGTGACCTAGTATAGGTGTTGTGTGTACTAAAATAAAAATTCACAAAATGGTACTATGGGCTATATACTCAATTCTGTTCCTCTTTATTCCATTTACTATTTCAAATGATGGTGCTGAACCATAGCACTGATGTCAGGATCAGTTATGATCCACAGTTTGGAAAATGTAGTCTTGATCTTTCCTGTGGGCAATCGCCTTTCTTGCCTGTTACAACTTTAGGAGGCAGGCATGCATCCAAACCCATGCTACAGAGGGAGAAAGTGAGGCTCAGTGAGACTCAATATTTGCACAAAACCACCCAATTCCTGGCTGGCTGGGCTGGAATTCTAAGTTAGACTCCAAAGTCCATTCTCCTTCAGAATTATCTTGCTGCCTGAGAATCCTAATGACCCCATTAGGCTGATGGGGAAACTCATGCCCAGAGAGGAAGTGACTTGCTCCAGGTCACACTGGAACTGGTAACAGAGCCCCAAATTGAATCAGATTCATCCCTAGACTCCACACACCCAGCACTGGAATTAGGCTCTTGAGGGTAGACAGCAATTTTTCCATCATCAGTTATTCTGTTCTTCCCCGAAGTCATCCTGGGTTAGATGCAGTTGAAAGAGGCCCAGGAGTCACTCTCCCTAGATAAAGCTGAGCTCACTGATCGGAAAAAAGTGCCTTGCAAATGTCTTCTGGTAGGAAGTTTGACATTGTGCACATCATTGCTTCCACTGGAATTGAAAGTCATGTTGGCTCAGATTAAAAGCAAAACGGGTTTGCTGCACCTCTGTGCACACACAGCAGGTCCTAACCTAGTTTCAAGAATGCAATCTATCCTTATTTGGTGTAGCTTGAATCTCCCTGTCTCTCTTTTCCTCCTCCCAGTACAGAAGCAGGGTGCTCTTGTACTAGTATGTACTTGTCCACCAGGGGGAGCAACAGAGCTCACCAGTGGGGAGTGGATTTGGGATACATTTAAACCAGGCCAGGGCTTCTTCAAGTCCTCTTATGAGGAACTACAAGGACAACAATGCTAGTGGCTGTTACATACTGGCTCCCCAGTCATGCAACTCCAGCAGAGGTGGTACTATGAAGTCCTAGGTCAAACTTTACTAAAGCAGTTTGAGGCTAGTGAGCAGAAGGGAGGACTGGAATTATGGCCAAAGAGAAGCCAAGATTATAGCAAACAAAGATGGTGCCAAGTGTCTCATGTGGGAGGAACTGCAAGGCTGGGAGTGGGAGCTGGGCAACAAGGTCAGAAACCAAGGTGATCAGCAGCGGGATGGAGCGAGGTATGAGGAACAGGCGAGGGCTGTGGGTCATGACCAAAGCCATGAACTATGAGAGAGTGTGGACTGTGGCATGGGACAGACCAGTGCTAAAAAACTCTGCAAGTGGGCCCAAGAAGCTGTGAGGCCAGGAGAAGAATTGGATGTGCCCCTCCCCTGGGAGCCCATTTTGGTCACAGAACCTAAGAGCATTGAGGTCTTCTCACTGCTAACAGGGAGGAGCAGCTCGTTCCCTTTAGCAGGTACTGATCCCCCCCTCACTGCCTCCATGTCTCCCCCTGGCCTGAGCCCCGTCCTGTCTCCTGGATTTACTGCAGTAGCCCCCTACTCAACATAGCCCATGAGAGCTCAATACTGCCTCCAGTATGATCCTGTCCACGTGTTAATCAGACTCTGTCACCCCTCAGCTCAGAACCCTCCCCTGGCTCCCTGGACAATGGCCTGCACGCATCCCTACCCCACATTGCCTCTTTGACCTCCTCCCTTACTGCAGCCACACTGGCCTCCTTGCTGCTTCCAAACAAGCCAGACACACTCCTGCCTCAAGTGTCCCGAACCTGCCCTTCCTTCTGCCAGCGTCGCTTTTCCTCCAGACACCTCCGCACTCTCCCCTCACCTGCCTCAAATGCCATCTCATCGGTGAAGCCTTCGCCGGCCACCATATTTAGGACTGCAACTCCTCTCCCATCTGGCATCCCCTCACCCCTTTCCATAACACATCCTATATAGTTGAATTGTTAAATTTGTATATCATCAGACTCCCCACTGATGAGTGGGCAGGTTTGTCTGTGTTGATCATGCTGAAAACAGTACCTGGCACATGGTAGGTGCTCAACAAATTGTTGTTAAAGACAGACAATCCACTGAACTCTCCAACCTTCCCTCCCAGCACACCTGCCCCCATAGCTCCACTCACACTCTGATGTTCCAACCTCATGGGATACAACTTAAGTTTGTCCACCTCTGTGCCTTTGGCACACAGAATCCCCTGGCTTCCTCCTCTTTACCTGTGAAAGTCCTTCCTAGCCCTCAAAGCCCAGGGCCAGCACCTCTTCCATGAAACCTTCTCAGACATCCTCTGGCTGGAATTTTTCTCTTAAACCTCTATGGTCACTACTCTAAACATGTTTTCTATAGCACACCACAATTTCAGAGTGGCCTGGTATGATCTTTAGCTCCTGATCAGCTCTCACAGGTTATGGATTCAGTTTGCTTTCTGGAACTTTCTAACGCTGACAAAAGTGTATGTTCTGGAAACAGCTAGAATCACCTCTCAGATCATATAAATTGTATGTGTTAAGCTAATAAAAACCAGTTTGCACACTAATAAAAACTGTAGTGTGCAGTGGTCACTGGAGTGAGGCAGATTTGCCTCAACCCTGGCTCTACCATTTACCAGCTGTGCAATCATCAGCACGTCACCTAATTTCTCCGGATCTCAGTTTTCTTGGCTAAAAATGGGAAAAGTTTAAGAGTCAGTGTCTAGAGCCAGCTCTCTTCTGGCTCCCAGATTCTCAAGTGCTCTGACTCTACTAGACCCTTCCCACGCCTGTTTGGACCTTGGGGCCTTACCGCCCTTATTACACGAATAACACTGTCCAGGGGGAGGCTCTGACTCCCTGAAAATGCTGGCACCTATGCATTCCCGGGAGGGAGTGTGGGCCATCTCACAAAGCTGCCAGGTAGTCAAGTGTGGGGGTCCAATCCCCACCCCAGCTGAGGCAGCCCGGCTTCCAATCCCAGATGAAGGACAATGGCTGGGTAGCTACAGCACTGCGGCCACTTAGGGAATTCATGATAGATCTTCCCACAGACTTTTAAAACCAAGTCTCATGAGCATGGAGCTAGGGAGGGCAGGGGAGAAATTGAGTTAACTTGGTAATGAGCTTCTCTCTCACTGTGCTTTGGAGATGCTCACCTAATCTTCTGACTCTGAATAAGCAACTTGGCTGCCTAATTAGGTTAACTAATAATTTCCCTTTTGACACCCAGGCTGCCTGATAATTTGGGGGTAACTGTGATTCTGTTTCATTGTTTCCTTTCTAAGTGAATTTCTCAATTTGCCTCCAGGATTAAAGTGCAGAGTAAATCCTCACTATTCCCCAGACCCACCATGCCTCTTCACGCCTCCAGGCGTTGGCTTGCACAATCGCCTCTACTGGGAATGCCTCTTGGCTCCCTTATGCTCAGGGAAGTCCTACTTTGCCTTGGAGCCCAGGTGCATACCATGAGTGGAATGAAGGAATGAGCCTCTGCACCCTCAGGGCAAAATTAATATTAATAGCTAGCATGAATTAAGAACCAGACCAGACACCTCACAAATGTAGTACAAGCTCATGGTAACACTTCAAGTACGAAAGATGACATGCTGATCTTTTTGTTGTTGTTATTGTGGTAAAACATACATAACCCTTTTAACCATTTTTGTTGTTGTTGTTGTTGTTAATCCTCACTCAAGGATCTTTTTTCCATTGATTTTTAGAGAGCGTGGGAGTGGGAGAGGGAGAGGGAGAGGGAGAGAGAGAAACATCAATTGGTTGCCTCCCGCATGTGCCCTCACCAGGACTAGGGATCAAACCTGCAACTCAGGTACATGGCCTTGACTGGGAATCAAACATGTGACCCTTAGGTACACGGGGCCAACACTAACCACTGAGCATACTTGCCAGGGCCTTTTAACCATTTTTTAAGTGAACAATTCAGTGGCATTAAGCACATTCACATATGTAACCATCACCACTAGCTCATCTCCAGAACTTTTTCATTATCCCAAACAGAAACTCTGCACCCATTGAACACTAACTCCCCATTCCTCCCTCTCCCGGCCCTTGGTAACCTCTGGCATGTTGTTTTAGGAAACTGTGACTCAAGGAGGTTTCAGAGCTGGGACACAGCATGGCCAGGATTTAAGGCCAGGTATCCTCACTAACTCTGGAATCACTGTTCTGTCCACTCTGTGACACTGCCTGCTACCCCTCCCTTATAGATTGGGCCACAAGGCTGTCATATCACCACCTCCCCCGATATTCATCTAGATCCTGCATTCTAGAATAATGTCTGGCACACTCAAGGAGCTCAGTATATAGACAAAATTACAGAATGACTCTACAACAGAGACACTGTGCCTACCTGACCCGGTGGGTGGAAATAGAGCTCACACTGCAACCTTTGCTTTCTAGAAAACATTTACTGAATGCCAACTGTATGCCTGGCCTGGTGCCAGCTCCTCCTCACTGCCCCCCAGCCTGCTGGCTCCACTCAGCGGGAGAGGCTGAGGGGCGGCTCTGCCTGGTGGCCCTGAAGAGGAAGATTTGTGTTTACATTACCCAGTCAATTCTGTATTTATTTTGGATATTAAGCAGTGACATAAAAGCTGCTGACATTAACCTTCAAGGGCAGAAATTGGCTTTAATGGACCCCATAAAAGTTATTATTGATGGCAGCTGCACGCAGCATCACTGTGACCTCAGCAAAAGCCTCCACCGCTATCAATACTGTTGACAATTACTATTGACTAATGCAAGGCTGGAGCGGGTGAAGGCAGAGGCCGGTTCCTGTGGCTGGAAGTTGCTGGGGATTATGCTATGCATTTGCATCTGGTAAGGAGCTCTGAGAACTTGGTCACACATGTTTGATTACCTCAGTTGAGAGTCCCACCCTCTCCCTGATTCCAATGGAGCTGGGTAAAGGGCTCAGACTACAGGATCAGAGAAATCTGAGTTCAAATCCGAGGTTTGCCAACTTGATGACTCACTGGCTATGCAATCTTGGGCGGGTCAGGTGACCTTTTTGGAGTCTCAGTTCTCCCATCTGGGAGATGGAAATACCATAGTGTTGTTATGAGGATTTGAGGCAATCAGTCACACATGTGCAGCAGCTTGACACACAGTAGGCCCTCTATATGTCTTCCCTCTACTCCTGAAAAGTGGCCACACTGTGATGTGTTGCTTTACATGTCCGATGGAATTGAGCCCTGTTCGATCATAAGATCTGAATTCTCATCACAGGGAAAGGGGAACTGTGGCCAGTAGGAAGAATATGAGAGAAAGAGAGGAGGAGGAAGGGAGGAAGACTGAAGGTGGGGGGATAGGGAGAAAAGAGGAAGAGAAAGAACCAGGATAGGAGGAGAGCCTGGCTCCAGCTCAACTAGACAAGGCCCATATACCCTTCACCTCTGAGACCATCTTCAGCTGTCAATTGAGGAGACACCCTGTGAGCAAGAGTACTGTCAACCTCATCAGTGGATAAAAGGGAGCCATTCCCATGGCTCATTTACTGTCAGTATGAGTCACTGACAGCATTTAGACCCAAGTATCACAAAGCTGTTAATCTAACTTCCCAACTGGGAGAAAGTGGGCAAGCGCATGGGTGCCTGCGGGGTGTCTGGGTTTGGGGTGTCTAGGTCTGGAAGGGATGCAGAGGCCGGGTCTCTCTGTTAGATTCTCGTGCCCACCTCCTTTGCTTGCCCATCCTCCCTGAGTTCAGTGGGGCTTGGAGCGTGGTGGCCAGTGCAGAAATGGATAATCAGGAGAGGGTGCAGGCCAGGCGAAGCAGGCAGCCATTTCCCTGACCCCATTATCAAAGGCCCGGGCTCTTCAGGCTCATTGACTATGTCATTATCACCCAACAGAGGCTTAATTCAGCAGTGATTCAGCTCTCAGGGAATGTACAATAGTGTGGGTGGTGTGCACCTCACTCTGTCATGACTTTATGGAAAAGGGGTCATTTGTCACCATGGCGAGAAGCCTTCAAAGCAACCAATAACCCAAGTATCTTGCTGCCCAGAAATTGGCGGGTCCCAAAGCACCAGAGAAAGGGAGGCTCCCGCCCCCGCTCCCCACTCCCAGCAGCAGCAAACTGCAGGGCAGGCCTAACTCAGGGCCCCTCAGGTCTGATGGTAAGGAGGAGCATTCTGAACCCAGACACCCTTTCCTGCACCAGAGAAAGGAGGCCTTGGAAGAAAGGGCTGAAGAAATGAGAGTAGAATACGGAGTCTAGCCCAGCCACACAATCTTGCAGATACGGGAAAACTAGAGCAAAACCTCAAGTTTTGAGTTATCCCACCATGAGAGTGTTTGTTTGGAAGCCATCTCTGATCAACACAAGATGCTGGGGTGGGGCAGCGCCCATGGCAATGGCCCAGGACTGCTGAGCACCTGGAGGCTGGAGCCTGCAGGAGCAGGGCTCAGGCAGGATCCTGCGGCCAGGCCTTAGCAGACAAGCTGTGGGGGATGGGTTAGCCACGTCCCTGGCCCCTCTGCTTCCCCATCTCTGAGGCACCTGCCTAATCAGGAAAGAAAGAGTGGAGATCCACTCTCTGTCATGGCACCGCTTGGTGGGTATTACATGTGTCTGTGCAGGAGGCTTTGACTTTTGACCATTAAGAGCAAAGCAATTGTCACCAACATCACTAGAGCCCCAAGCAATGGTGTCATTCAAACCCCGGTCCTGCAGCCCAGGTGCCTGGCTCAGGCCAGGCTGCCACTCACCGGTCTCGGTGTTCTCATGCTCTGTGTCGGTGAGCGTGAGGTTGGAGTTGGCCCGGCTGGACAGGCAAGAGCTGCGGCCCGACCGTGTGCTCCGGCCCCACAGTCGCACGGGGTGCTCAGGGGACAGCACGGTGTCGGCCTCCATGTCGGCATCAGAGCTGGCACCCATGGAGTAGCCGCAGTGGGGGAGGCCGATGTCTGTGCGGTACAGGGTCCCATGAGGCGGTGTCACCTCACCCAGCCCCAGCTCACGAAGGGAGAAGTTGGCTCCTGGGAGGAAACAGGTGAGCTTGGTTAGGAGGGGTCTTCCCATCAGAGCCTGGCCCCCAGCCCAGGACTCCCTCTGGCCTTTGAGCTCACTGTGCCTTTTCTCTGACTGAACAGCTCCTTCTGCCTCTTGCCCACCAGCCCCAACCTTCTACACCCTTTGAGGAAGGACCTGCTCAGATGACACCTTCTCTGTGAAGTCTCCCCTAACCCTACACCCTGTGCAGAAGTCACTGCCCTTCCTCTGAGCTCCTCAGAGTCCGTGGCCCCAGTCACAGAGTTAAGGGCCTGACCCCTCCACCGATGATGACCTCATGGCACAGGGCCATTCCTTGCTCATTCCTAAAACCCTGTGCCTAGAACAAAATCTGGTGCTTACAGGGGCCAACAAAGTTCTGCCACACTGAATGGAGGGCCTTGGGTCTCCTCTTCTAGTCAGGATGGGGTGCAGTGCTTGCCAGCAAGGAGGATAAAGTCACAAAACAGTCCCATACTGCCTGGTAAATAGCTGATGCCCAAGCCTTCTCATACCCAGTGCCCCAGCCTCTGCTCTGCCCACTCCAGTCTGTTCCCTACAAGGCCCCCACCCCCGATGAGATCACCTCCCAGTCTCTCCATGATGCAGCTGCTAAAAGGTTAATGTCAGCAGGCTTGGCACAGCAGGGGCTTGGGCTGTTCAGTGCCAGTAAGACATTCTGAGTGGCCAGGGTCTGGGCCAGACCAGATGTTAAACGTTTTGAATGTGCCATAGGCCAGTTTGCCTCCCACCCTCACTGCACACCACACTTCCTGTGTGCCCGGTTTGCTCCCTCTGATCTTTCTACACCCCTGTCCTATGCATCTCCCAGCTTCACAGTCTCGCCCCCTCTCCCTGCCTAGTATTCTTGCTCTGCTGGGCCAGCCTTCCCAAGGGACACCAGTCACACATTATGAAGAATGACTGCTACATTAAGTGAAATATCAAATTTATTTGCAATAAACATCCCTGGCTGCATTGATTTCCATATGGCTTGCCCTGAATATCCTTTTCAGCAGCCAGACTCGGTGTCAATATGAGTGAGCTGAGACATCCCAGGACTGGAGAAATGCAGGGTGAGGGCTGACTCTAAGGGTTCGGCGATCCCATTGAGCCAGCCTGGCCCCTCTGATGTGTGAGCTTAGATGATTTATTTCACCAAACATGAGATGTGCTCCTGTTTGCTTTAAGTCCCTTTGGCCTCTTTCCCGAGGAGCATCCCACCTTGCTCAACATCTAGCTGTGCAAGCTCAGGCTGGTGACATCACCTGGGCCTGTGTTCGTGTTTGTAAAATGGGGTGGTAACCTATGACCTGCTACCCTCAGGATTTTTGAGGATCCAGAGAGGTAAGGGGAGAGAGAGTACTTCATAAACTGCAATGCTCACAGCTGCCTATGAGATGAGAATGCTTCTTGTTTGTTATTTACAAAGACAAGAAGGGGCCCCTTCTGCAGCCTCGTACACCAGGGTGGCATCCAGGCCACGCTGGACTGGCAGAGCTCCCTGAGCTCTATCAACCATGGCAGGGCAGAGCTGGAGAGGAGCTTGGGTACCACCTTGTCCCTTCCCCTCACTGAGACCCAGCAATGACAACTAGTAGTAGGCAGCGTTTAGGAAGCAGCTGCTCCGTGCCAGGTACTGTGTCAAGGGCTTTATTTCCAGTCCTTGTTCATTCTGAGCAGCCTCCTAATAGGAGGGGTCACAGTTATCCCACTGCTCAGGGAAGGAGTTGAGGGTAGAAAGAGCAGCAGAGCCAGAATTCAAATCCAGGTTTTCTGATGCCTGAGTTTGAGCTCTTAACCACAAGCTGGGAGAGAGAAAAGACCCCTCATCTTTCAAACCTGAGAGGCAACCTTGCCAACAAGTCAGCCTTTGTGTGGATCCAGGCCTGTGGGGGAGGCCACATGTTGTGTGTATGCGCGTATGTGTGTGTGTGCGCGCGCACGCACGCACACGCGTGCACCCATGTCCAGCTCTTCTTACCTCTGTGATCTTGGGCAAATGAACCAACTTAGTGTTGTTGTAAGGATTAAATAACAAAGGCAAGATGTATATAAATTACACAGCGCCATGCCTGGCTAACCCTATCAGTAGAAGGCACGTGGGCAGGGTAGAACCAGGGAGGGCTGCAGGAGCATTCAGGGATTGGCAGGAATCACAGAGGCTCCAGGCTGGCGAACATATCATGGCAGCTGTGGACATAGTGAGCAGTCCAGTGGGCCCAGAGCATGAGTGGTGAGGTGGAGAGGCAGGGGATAAAATAGTCCAAAAGACAAATGAATGTGGGGAAAGCCCTACTAAGCCAGGTTAAGGAGCTCAGGCAAAGGGCCATGGGGAGTCATTTCCAACTTCACCCCAGCTGTAGTGCAGAGAATAGACCACAGGGGGCAGCACCGGGTGAAGGGGGCTGTGGCTGATCCTCTCAGAGAGAAGACAGTGGCCTGAACTGGACCAGTGGCGGAGGGGATGGAGAAGAGCGAGGGATTTGAAAGGTACTCTGGAGCAGGATGGACAGGCTTTAGTGACCACTGTGTGTAGGAAATGAAAGAGTGGGAATCAGGTGCCAGGATAGTCCCCAAATTAGGAAGTTTTTAGGTCCATCTCAGAAACAGCTTCCTCTCAAGGTGAGGGCAGTACTTGATACCAAAAGGTGCTAAGATATGTTTGTTGAAATATATGAACAGATAACAAAACTAACGGCCAAGACTTACTCAGCACTTCCTTGGTGTTATCACACTTACCATTTAAACACGTCACCTCAATGGTCCTCATAACAATTCGGCCCAATAGAGAGGCCACTCCTGCCCATCTGACAGCTGAGCAGTGAGGCTTGGAGGAGAGCCCATGGCTCTGAACTCAGCCCCAAGAACGGACCCCGCTCCTAACCACTTCTTTATGCCAGGAAGTGGTGAGCATGAAAATCAATGAACTAAGAATGAACCGCAGGGCAGGCTTTGACTAGATCCCAGTGCCAAAATAGCAGATTTGGTGTTGACTCAGCACTCACTGGCCCTGCTGCTCCACTGCGCCCACGCCCAGGGCCACACCTGCGTGCACACCTGCCCCAGGCTCGGTTCCAGGCTCTGCCCCAGGCTCTGGCCCGGGCCCTCTCTCACCTGTGCGGCAGAACTCCTCGGCCTCCTGCGGCACCATGTCCTTGATGCGGCTGCCGTAAGCAAGGCGGGCGTCCTGGTCATAGGCCTTCAGGGTCTCGCTGGAGCTGTAGGACTTCTGTGGGGCCTTGCCCTCCTCGCTGTCCGCGGACGAGCTGGTGTAGCGGCGCTCCGAACAGGGTCCTTGCCTCACTCAGGGCTGAGCGGTCTGGAGCCGGGAAAGCAAAGAAAAGGGCGTGAGCTTGGGCCCCAGGAGGCAAAGACCACAGCCAGGTCCATCTGAGCCTCGGACATTGATTCACCCTGCAGCGCTGCGGGACCGACCTCTGGTTCTGAGGGGTGAGAGCACCCCTCCAAGGCCACAGGGGGCCTTGCACCCAGAGCCTCTAAAAATGAATCTTGTCTCTGCTCCTCCGCCTTCCACCTTGAAGGTGCCTCAACCTGCCCCTCCAGTGATCCCTGCCAGGAAAGCTAAGGAAGGCCAGAGGGCTCTGGTTTTCCTAATCCCCCGGGACAGGAACACGGGCTTGTTCCCATCACATGCCCAGCTGCCACAGGGCCTGACCCAGAAGAGCGGCTCCTTAAGAATTTGTAGAATGAATGACTCTACTCAGACACTGCGGTAAGCACTTTGCATAGATGATCACATTTAACCCAATGAGCCAAGGTATCAACAACCAATCTACACCGCCACCACCAGATGACTAATTACTTGCTTATTGTTTGTTTTCTTCCACTAATACGCAAGCTCTGTGCAAGCCTGGGCTTTACCTGTTTTGCTCACTCCTGAGTTCTAGCACCTCCAGCGAATCCTGGCACACCTGATACACATTGGTTTCATTAACTGGCCAACCAATCCCCATCTCTCCGCTGAGAAAACAGAGGTTCAGAACCAACTTCAAGGTCACGGGGTGGTAACAAAGGCAGACCCTGAACCCACGTCTGCTTGGCTCTAAAACCTGAGCTTTTCCTGTTCCTTCCTCCCACTCTTGCTACACAACAGTGTCCTTCCAGCTGGGCTAGCTCTGATGGCCACGCAGACAGAGAGGGGACTCCCTCACCTGCAGACTCGCCGTCTCATCAGTGGCACAATTCGCACCTGGGGGAGCTACGGTGCCTGCCCCATACATCTGGGTGTTGTCAGGGTGTCTGATGGGTGGGAGGGAGAGAGGAGAGGTGCTGCTTTGTCCACTGCCTTTCTCCTCTTTCCCCCATCTTGACCTTTTTTACCCTAGACTGACACCCCAGGATTTTTTAAAGCTGTCATAACACCCTCTTTCTCTTTCCAAATGTGTTCCTTTGGCTCTGGGGGCAGCAAACATAGCCCCTACAAGAGCCAGGGGTCAGCACAGAAGGAAAGCAGAATGTCCTGCATAACGTGTGATGAGAGCTCTTCCGTTCTTGACACACAGCCTCTCAGTTCTTTCATATTGTGTCCCACTGTCCAGAGAAACGGGTACACACACATTCTGCTGGGTGGCTGTCGTACGGAGAAGCCACAGAGTGAGAGTGTGGTCTACGGGGCCACCTGGGGTCTCCCTGTGGAGGCCGGGCCTCTGACAGACAGGGAGGGGGCCTGTCCACGAGGGCAGTGCCACCCAGTGCCTGCCAATGCTGCCACGTAGGAGTGCAGAGTGTCTTGTGAGTTTTTAAGACAAGCTGGGAAATTGGACTTATTATTTTTAATTTCAAAATACTCTACAGGCCAAACAAAACACAAGGACGAGTCATTTTGGTCAGGGAACTAGTGGTTTCCAAGTTCTGCCTTTAATCGTGGACATCTGAGACATCCCTTTGGCCTGAAGATGCTCTCTTCCCTCCTAGGATGCCAAAGGCCCTCTCCTTAATGGTAACATTAGAATCCTCACTTTAATCCTGTGACGCAGGCACTATGATCATCTGCAATTTTCAGATGAGAGATTGCGAGGTGAAGGACCTGCCCACGGTTGCACAGTTTCTGAGTGGTGGAGCCACAGTTCTGACCGAGGCGGTTGAACTTGCCACGTAACTGCTAGAAAGTATTGCCTTTTCATGCTGTGCCAGATGCATTCCCTAAGCCCAGATCAGGCCAGAGCCCTCCTTCTGCCCCCCTAGCAGCCCTGCAGAGCCTTTAGGGTGAATTCCAGTTCTCAGTCCAAATGCTCTTGTGTCTGGCCCGTCTCACTTCCACTCACTGAGCCACTTTCTGGACACGAATTCTGTGATCTCTGCCCCTCTGTGCATGTGGTTCCATCATAGACTATCTACCTAACTAGATGCCTGCCTCTCCCCCAGACAGCAGTTCCTGGAGGCAGGCCTGGCATCCATGAACTCATGAAATGCCAGCTGAGTAAATAAATGAATAAACTTCATTTCTTCTTACCAATCTTAAGTAATATAAAATATTGGTGGTTCAACTTAGATAAATATGTATTAGATACATCTAAGACAGAATTAAATGCATTGCTCAGATGCATTCTTTTTAAAGGCAGCCTGGGTTTGAAGTATATGCCCCCACCTAGCAGCTGTGTGACCTAGGACAAGTTACTGAACCACTCTGTGCTTCAGCGTCCTCATCTGTAAAATAGCACCGACCTCTTGGGGTTGTTTGGAGGATTAAATGAATTAATGCACATCCCTGCAACATATGGCCCCTGATACATAATGGGTGCTGAATAGATGTTAGCCGCATTATCATCAGGAAAACCCCACATTTTATTTTTAAAAGGCGCACTTTAGAAGTCTCCAGCTTGGTGTCAGTTATAACTGGAGAAGGAACACCCCCGGGAAACGTGTTCATAGGCTGAGCGTGTTCATTCCGGCTGTTAACTTGGTGGGTGACTGTCTTATCAGTGTGTGCCTGTTGACCAAAGACATCGGCTTCAAGGCAAAGACTAAGTAACTACAAACGATGAAGAATGCAGTCCAGAAACTCATGGCTTCCCTGCCACAAAGCAGAAGCGCGGAGGACAATCGCCATGCTCCTGTTTCCTTTGATGCTCCCCATTTTATTTTTTTAAATTTTATTTTATTGTTTAAAGTATTACAAATAGTAGTACATATGTCTCCTTCCCCCCCTCCCCCATTGACCCCAAAATGTCTCCTTTTCAGCACATGCCCTCAGCCCCTCCCCCCCCAGTGTCTTGTGTCCATTGGTTATGCTTATATGCATGCATATAAGTCCTTTGGTGATCTCTTACCTCCCCCGCAACACTCCCCAGCCTTCCCATTGTACTTTGACAGTCTGTTTGATGCTTCTCTGCCTCTGTATCTATCTTTTTGTTCATCAGGTTATATGCTCCTTATTATCCATAAATGAGTGAGTTCATGTGGTATTTTTATTTCACTGCCTGGCTTATTTCACTTAACAGAATGCTCTCCAGTTCCATCCATGCTGCTGCAAATGGTAAGAATTCCTTCTTTTTTATAGCAGCGTAGTATTCCATTGTGTAGATGTACCACAGTTTTCTAATCCACTCATCTGTTGATGGGCATTTAGGCTGTTTCCAAATTTTAGCTATTGTAAATTGTGCTGCTATGAACATAGGGGTGCATATATCCTTTCTAATTGGTGTTTCTGTTTTCTTGTGATTTCCTCCTCCCACCCCCTCATTTTAGCCTTAATAAAGTAATTCAGTAAATATTTATGTGTTTTGAACAGGTGGGAGGTTGGTCATGGTCCACACTCAGCTTGGCCTTTATTAGCGAGAGAAAGAAGGGGCCAAGGCCTGACTGGTTTGCTCAGTGGTTAGAGTGATGGCCCTCAGACTGAAGGGTGTCGGGTTCGATTCATCTCAATTGCAGGCTCGATCTCTGGCCCTAGTTGGGGCGTGTTTGGGAGGCAACCAATTGGTATGTCTCTCTCACATGGGTGTTTCTTTCTCTCTGTTCCTCCCCACCTTTCCACTCTCTCTAAAAATCAATGGGGAAAACCTCAGATGAGGATTAAAAATAAAAGAAGGTAATGGGTCGGGATGTAAGACGTGACAGTGGAGAAGAGCTCCAGGAGAAAAGGGCCTGCAGTGCAGTGATGCTGAGGCCCTGGCAGGAGGGTGTGTGCTGGAAAGGGTGCCCAGCTCAGATCCTGGGACCCCATACATGGGCTGGGGGCAGAAGCACCGGTACACGTGTGTTTAAACATGTCAGACGCTCCTTACCGGCTGACCAAGTGGTTCCCACTGCGCCTAAACCCATTACCCAACCCTTCCTAACTAATGCACATCCCTGCAACATATGGCCCCTGATACATATGGCCACTGCGCCTAAACCCATTACCCAACCCTTCCTAATTCTCCCTCTGCTTCCTCTCACCGCCCACAGAACAACCTGCCACCCCAACCTGCCTCTCTCCCAGATCCATTCTCCGTTTCTGTCCCACCAGCTGCCTGCCATGTCTCAACATCCTCAACTGAGCCCTGCCTGTGCTGTTCACTGGGTTCACCCAAGGGAGGCTCCTGAAGGAGGTGGGGCAGGAGGGGAGAAGCCAGGAGAGAGTGCTGCTTCGTCCACTCCCTCTCCCACCAGCTGGCCCCTCTTCCAGGCCTCCAGCTCTTCCTGGCTCTGCAAACATCCTTCCCTGCCCTCACCTGATCGGGCCCAGGGGTGCCCGTTTCCTGTTGCACGGAGACCCTGGGTGTCTCACCATCCTGGTTGGCTGCCTTCACTTACCCACACCTGTGTCTCTTTATTAACGTCTGTTCATTGAAACCATCTGGGGTGAATTCTGTTTCCTGGGGGATCCTGACCTATGATGCAGCTTCGCCTCTTGCTTTCTGCTTCACTGTCAGTAATTATGATGATGATCATCATCATTGTCATCAAACTAATGACACCAACAGCGATCACTTACTCAGAGTTTACCACAGGCTAGGCCCTGAGCACAGTGTTCTGGATAGATGATCTCATTTAGTTGTCACCACTCCTAGTCTGTGTATTGGTCCCATTTTAGTGATGAAGAACCTAAAGCTTAGAGAAGTTAAATAACTGGTTTAAAACCATGAATTCAGAACTGAATCAAGAGCTGGATCCACCCATTGCCAAATCTCCCCTCCCACAGCCCTCTGCCATGCACAATGCGTCCCAGGTGAGGAGTTGGTCGGCTCCAGCCATGTTCTGGCTGTGTGGCCCTGGGCCAGCCCCTCACCCCAGGGCGCTGGGTTTGTCAGATGCTTTGTAAACTGTAATGCACATTATACCTCTAGGCGCATGGGGTTGGAGAGTTATTACTACCAATGCCACCATCATCATCTTTATTGCTTTGTTATTTCTAACCATCAAATTTTATAACTGCTTTAATCATAGAGTAAATCAAGCAGCTGAGTATGTTCTGGGAAGCTAAGTTGCCAACACATACCTGAAGGACATGCCTAGCAGCTCAGCCACTGCAGGCCTCAGGCTAAGCTGGAGGGTCCGACTGGGGCTCCTGCTGAAGTTGACAACCAAGACAAAGGGCATGTAGCCCCCACAGGGGAGGGGGGGATGCTGGCACAGACCACCCGTGTGAGATGCGTGAGACCCTGGCCTGCTCTCAAGGGGTGGCTTCAGAGAGGAGTTCATTTCCACCACCTGTTACAGACCAGTTTGTGCTGGGTGCTGGGCGCTGGGCCCAGCGATGAGCAGACACAGTGCTACAGGAGCAGCTCACTGTGTGTTCAGGTGTCAGCCACAGGGAACAAGGCTGGGAGCTCTGGTAAAGCATGAATTGCAGTTTCACAGGTTTCTCCACATACTGACACGGGGTCATTTTTGGTCTGTCTATGGGGAGGGAGAGGACCTGGGACAAGAGAAGGGGAGAAAGGTGTGCACTGAGCACTGTGCCCTGTGCTTTCACACAGCCCCATGAGAACGTTCACTGGTTACTGGTACTTCCTGTTTTAGAGCGCAGGCTGAATGACCCAGCGGACTGATCAAGGTCACACAGCCAGCGAGTGACAGCACTGGGACCTGACCCAGTCATTCTAAAATCCACGTTTTGGTCCTAGCTGGTTTGGCTCAGTGGATAGAAGGTTGGCCTGCGGACTGAAGGGTCCCGGGTTCAATTCTGGTCAAGGGCATGTACCTCAGTTGCAGGCATGGGAGAGGCAACAAATTGATGTGTCTCTCTCACATTGATGTTTTGCTCTGTCTCTCCCCCTCCCTTCCATTCTCTCTAAAAATCAATGGGAAAAATATCCTCGGGTGACATCCGCATTTTGGGTTGTTTGTTATTTTTCTTTACATGGAGCTGGACTCCAGTGGCTCTGGAAGGTTTGAACAGGAGTGTGAATGTGGAGAGGCCTGGGAGACACGGAGTGCTGACAGTGGTCAGGGTGCCATTTCTGATGGGGAAAGAGGCAATAACAATAAAACAACCACTGCTAATGGAATACCTACTCATGTGCCGGGTACTTTGTATAGATCGTTTCTAATCCCTACCACAACTAGGCAGTCAGATATCACCCTCTTATTTTATATTTTATTTTACAAATGAGATAACGAGTTCAAAGAGAAGGGGACTTGCTCTAGATCACATGTCAGGGTCTGGATCTGAACCAGAAGAAAATGTTTAAACCTGGAGAAAGGTATTCCCCACCTAGTACCATAGCTGAACTCATTGGGTAAATAATGGCCAAGGGCCTTTTCTGTCCTAAGTGCTGTGGAAGGTGTGCAGGGGTAACACACTGAGGCCCCCTCGTCCTCCCCTCCCTCCCCACAACACCTCGGCCTGCCCTGCTGTTCCAAGTCTTGTGTGAGGCCTCTGTGGATAAGACCAATAGCTTGCTACTCCTTGGAGTTTCAGAAAGACACTGGGCGAGTCACACAAGGGAGAGAAGCAGGAGAAGGTCCCACAGGCCCTAAGCCAGGCCCGGTGGGTGGGCCAGAGGCCAGGAGACAACCAGGGTCCACTGCCCAGAGAAAGTGACATCCGCACCATGACCAAAGGATGCCAGGTGACAGTGGGCCAGCCAGGCAGTTCTGGGGTAAGGAGAGAAAAGAAGCTGAAACCAGTGGCCTTCTGATTTCTCTGACCTACAGCAAGAAGACATTGCTTTCCCAATCCAATACACACACACGTCTACACATTTCCAACTAAAACAAACATTTCAAAAACTAGCCTAACTTTTCCTCAAGAGTGAAATCTGAGATTTTCTACTGGACTCTATTCTACTGAAACAGAATGATGGATGGGTTGCCAATCTAGCCTTTGAGAACACTTCTCCAGATATCGGCATGGAGGGAAGCCGAGGTGTGAGAGAATGTGGGGACAGACGGGCCCAGCTACTCCTCAAGTCCAGGCTCCAGGGAGGGGAGAGGTTCAAGCCAGAGCCTGAGAGGCGAGGAGTGAGCCGCCTGGGAGAAAGAAGAGGACTCTCCAAGAAGGATTAGAACATGAGTGGACAATAACATGCCGGCGCGCACGTGGCAGACAGCCTTGATCTTGAGGTCCCCGGGGAGCCTGTGGTCCAGCTGTTTCTCAGGGCTCTGACGGGGCGGCAGGATCTGGCCTGGAAGAATGTGTGGGACTGAGGAGAGGAGGGCAGATGGGGACCAAAGCTTGTGGTGTGCGGGGAGAAACTCAAGAAGCACACTTGGGCCCTTCCTTGCAGTATTTATGAGGAGCCAGGGCCTGGGACTTTCTTGGAGAGACTTCATCAGATGTACAGCACTGTGAGGCACCCCTGCCCCTGCCAAAGCCCCTGGGGGGGATGGGGGCTGTTACCACCCTGAGCTTCCTGGAAACCTCAGAAACGGCTGTTGACGAACCAAGAAATGGACTGAATTTCTACTGCACTAAGGTTTATAAGTTTTCCTTAACATAAGCACACGGTGATATTTTTAGTTATTTGTGTCAAAAAGAGCCCATAAATATTTCAGAGATAAAAATGTCTTCTGTAAAATATAAGTATCTTTCTCTTCTCTCTTCTCCTCTCTCTCTCTCTCAAATCATTATACATTTTTTTGTTGCCTTAGTCCTTCGAAGTCCTTTGTTTTAAATTCCAGTGCGATATGAAGGTGAATGCCAGGGGTGGCGGGAGCACCTGTTCTGTACCTGTTCTGTCCCAGGTGCTGTGTTGGGCTGTGTATAAACCAGAGATGTAGGTGTCATTATACCCACTTTACAGACTTGGAAACTGAGGTTCAGAGTAGCACTAAGTGATGCTCAAGTTCGCACAATATGCCATGTTGACTGTACTCCATGTTGTACATTTCTCTGGCCCTGTCACTTTAGGGAAATCCTCGCATTTTTAAACAGGGAGACAGTAGTTATAATAATGGTGGATAACAGCAAGGTCTTTACATGCACTACCTCATTTAATCCTCACCACACCCCTAAACCCTAAAACCTCGTTTTCTAGATGAAAAAGCCCAGGATTTAGCGAGGCTAATAGCTTGCCCAGAAGACTGCAGCAAGGAAGTGCAGAGCCTGGGTCCATATGACCCCAAGGCTCAAGCTGTTAACCAGACCCAGGTCATCCCTTATTCTGATTTGCTTCAATGTTGTATGTGACCTTTCCTTTTGCTTCTCAGCAGTATTAAGTCCTCCGGTGCACCGAGTCAGCACCTGACCCAGCTTAGGGAGGAATGCTTTTACAGAGGCTTTTCAGAGTGTGCCCTGCACAGGAAGGCGGCACTGTGGCCAGGGAAAGGGCCTTCTTGGGCTCGTGGTGGAATGTGGCCTTGTGCCCAGCCGGGCTGTGGGGACTTCCCTAATCAGCAGCTGGCAGGCAGGTGACAGATGGTGCCTACAGGAGCCATCGCGCCCTTCTGTGGAGGGCTTGTCACAGGCCAGGCGTGGAAGGGCAGGCGGTTGCTGTACGGTGCTACCCCTCTGATCCTGAGCTGGGAGAGCTCTCCCCGGAGCTGCCCTGGCCCCTCAAAGGGCTGAACGCACACAGGACCAGGGACAACAGGCCCTCAGCCAACATGAGGCAGCACGAGGGCTGTGTATTTCAGATTCTTCAATCTGTCTTCATTCTTCTCCCCCCCCCCTCCCCGCCCCGAAGCCATGTACCAGCCAATGACTCCCTTTACCAATGGTGGCATCTTAGTGTCAGGAAATGTGCTTTTTACTGTATGACTGAAAGCACCACCAAAGGCCAGCTGGTTCATGCACCATCGATGTTTGAACCCCGTTGGTCCCATCCTTACTAATTGGTCAACCATATCTTTTTTTTTTTCTTAAAATTTCAGAGAGGAAAGGAGAGATAGAAACATCAATGACGAGAGAGAATCATCCATTGGCTGTCTGCACGCCCACCACTGGGGACGGAGCCTGCAAACCCGGTATGTGCCCTGACTGGGAATCAAACCCTGACTTCCTGGTTCATAGGTCAGTGCTCAACTGCTGAGTCACACCGAGCAGGTTGGTCAACCATATCGAAAGCTGGGGACTTCCCTACCTCCAGGGACAGCTCTGACTGTGCTTCCCGACATGGGAAGCAGCCTCTTTTTAGCTTCCTTCTGCAGGCTGCGGCTCTGCTCCTGGGGGTCTCAGTCCAATGGCCCTTCAAGACTAATGGCAGGCCAGTCTGTGTGTCCTTCAGTCTTCTTGTCAGACTGAACCGCACTCCTATAATTTTCAAGTCTTGCCTTTTCAGTGGCCTTTCCATGAATTCATCCACCCTTGCTCCCTCCTTCCCATCTAAGAAGGCTTTGAAAGAGCCAGGGTGAGATTTGAGGACAAAAGGTTGGGCCAACTGTAGTCAGAGGGACAGACACATCTACAGGTGGTCCCAGCACAGGGAACACAAGAGGGTAATGGACACAGATGGTCTAGGGGTAGAGAGAGGACACCAGCAAAGGCCACCTGGAGGAGGTGACATCTGAGCTGAGGCTGGGCAGGAGTTAGCCAGGGGACAGGGAAAGGAAGGTTGGCTAGAATCACTGGGAACCTCTTGGTGCAGTAGGAACAGCCTCCATGCACCTCTCTCCCCTGCACCCAACACAGTGTTTTTGGAAGCACAGTCATGGGGGGGCCTCTGCCTGAGCGGTTTGTCTGCTGGGACTGAGTGTCTTCATGAACGGCACCTTGAGCCATGGTCTTCCCCAGTTCAGCCCCCACCGACAGGGTTCCCTTTCCTTCTCCCTAGAAAACCCATTTCAAGGTCAAGCCCGAAGTCAAGGCTATTAGAGCACCAATTCCACACAGATTTCTAACTTTCTATGGGCTTATTCCGGGACCATGTTATGAGATAATCAGAGGGAGGGAAGAGATAGTTGGGCTGATTAATTGCACATCTCCTACTATGGCCAGAGCTTGATCTGCAATTACCAGGGGCTCCCGCATTACACTTCCACTCTGTGAGGGGTGGAGGGTGATGAGAAAGAGCCAGAGGGGACCCCTGGCGCCACAGGGAGCAGGCATTCATTTAAGGCTTCTGTGAATGGTGAGAGTCTTAGTGGTAACGCTAACTCCCTCAGTTCACTCAAGCCTCCCCAGATTTGTGAAGGTAGCAACTGCTTGTGCTCTTGCAGAATGGCTCAGGGTTCTGTGTTTGTAGAGAGGAGAGGCTTGGAGGCTGTGACTTGCTGACAGCCACATCCGGCAAGTGCAGACCAAGAGCCACCATTTTCCTGCTGTTTCCTTTCATGATCTCAGTTTTCTCTCCTGCAACATGGGGTGGCATGGGGGGGGCTCATATGTAATCCATGCCTGAGGACTGCCTTTATGTCCCCAAACATACATACACACACATACACATGCACACATGTATACACACCCACAAGTGCTCTGTCAAGAACCAGGAGTTCTGAGAGGGGCAATGATTACAGAGCATCTTGGGGAGGTGCCAAGAGGGGTCCTGGCAGCAGACAGAGCCTGTTGGCCAAGGCGTCCCAGAAAGGGACGTCCAGGAGGAGAGCCAGGGAGGGCGCAGTGGCGCTGGCAGACTTGCACTCCCATCTCTGTGTACTCTAGCCTCAAAGAAGTTGAGAAAAAGGCTCATAATGATGGGAAAACCCTAATTGCCTAAAACTGCCGCCATTTCCAATAATTAAAGGCAGACTTAATAGATATTAGGGCCCTCCTTCCAGCAGCTGGGTGGTCAGGCGATTTTTATTTCAATAATTAGCTGCTGTAAGTCACACAGAACTGGAGACAGATAAAGGCAGGGCCAGCCTCTCACGGAGCTAATTGTGCCCAGGGTTCTACATGCCTAATCAAGCCCTGCACTGCTCCCATCTCTTTCATCCAAGGCCTCAAAGGACTTCACCATCGGTAATTAAGTCTCCTAAGTGCTGTAAAGGAAGTGCTTCTCCTTGGCAATCTGAGAAAAGAAGAGGCTACTGGGGTGGAGGTGGGACAGGCAGCCATGTGGCTGGCCCCCAGGATGGGGAGAGGGAGCAAAGAGCTGGCCCGGCCCCTGAGACTGGGCCTTCTCAAGCCTTTGGCCTCTGTGGGTCATATCTCTAGGACAATTGCAGACCTGTGGCTCTGCTGGCCACCTCCTGTTGAGTCTAGTTCAACCTGCCCCATCCTGGAAGCAGTCTGATGTTTAGTTACTCAAAGTCTGTCTACATTTCTCACCTAGACAGTTTCTGAGGGATCTATTTGTTAGACATGCCAATTCTCTTGGGTAATTCAGATACCACTGCCTAGATTATTAGAGTTAGACAGGAACATAAAGGACACAGTCGCTCAAGCCCCATCAGACAATTGGGCTCCCTCTGTGAGTCTGCACAGACACCAGCCAGCCTCTGCTTGGCCTCCATTGGCAGTGGGCTTACTCCTAACACATTTCGTCCTCTAAGCTTGGCCTTACACCAGGGGTGGGGAACCTTTTTTTCTACCAAGGCCCATTTGGATATTTATAACATCATTCATGGGCCATACAAAGTTATCAACTTAAAAATTAGCCTGTTATAGTTGGTCAAACATTTAATTAACTCACCCCTAATGCCTTGATAGGGTCAGACCAAATGATTTTGTGGGCCATATACACCCCTCAGGCTAGACATTCCCCACTCCTGCCTTAGACAGTTCCTTCTGACAATGAGCTGGAATTCGCTTCCTTCAAGAGCCTTCCCACTGGCCCTAACTCTGCCTTAAAACCTCCCAAATACACCTGACTCCTCCTCCCCAGGACAAAATATTTCCTCCCCTGGCTCCGTGAAATGGTGAAGCACAGTGGTAAACAAATAAACAAAAAACAAGCTTCACATCAAAGGCACAACCCAAAAAGGAGAAATCAATGAACAGGACCTCACCCAAATTCAAACGTATGCTCTGTGAAAGAGTCTGTGGAGAAGATGAAAAGACAAGGTACAAAGTGGGAGGAAATATTTGCAAACCCATAAACAACCGAGGTCTAGCATCTTCTAGACCAGCGGTTCTACCTGTGGGTCTCGACCCCTTTGGGGGTCAAACTACCCTTTCACAGGGGTCGCCTAAGACCATCGGAAAACACATATATAATTACATATTGTTTTTGTGATTAATCACTATGCTTTAATTATGTTCAATTTGTCACAATGAAATTGGGGGTCACCACAACATGAGGAACTGTATTAAAGGGTCGCGGCATTAGGAAGGTTGAGAACCACTGCTCTAGAACTATATGAAGAGCCCTCAAAACGCAACAGTAAAGAAGCCCAAACAATCCAATTAGAAAATGGCCAAAAGATGTAACTGATATTTCACCCCTGAGGACCGATGGCAAATAAGCACGTGAAAAGCATCACCGATCCTCAGGGAAATGCAACTGAAAGCCACAATATCACCACATGCCCACCACAAAGGCTAAAATAAAGAACAGGGGTAGCTCCGAATGCTTGCAAGGACCAGGGAAACTGGATCACCCATGCACTTCTGGTGGGAATATAAAATAGTTCGGCCTCGCTGGAAAACAGTTTGGCAGTTTCCTATAAATTTAAACATGCAATTACTGTACAACCTAGCCATTGCACTCCTGGCATTTATCCCTCAGAAATGAAAATTTATGTTCGCACAAAAACCTGAACAATGTTCATGGCGAGCCTTACTTGTAATAGCTAAAAACTGGAATCCGTCCAGATGTCCTTCAACAGGTGAATGGTTAAATAAATGGTGGAATACCATGGAATACTACTCAGTGATAAAAAGAAATGAATTAACAATACAAATGAATCTCCGGGGAACTTCGCTGAGTGAAAAAAAGCCAATTGCAAAAGGTTACAGACTATATGATTCCATAGAACATTTTCAAAATGACAAGGTTTTAGAAATGGAGAACAGATTAGTTGCTGCTAATGGGGCACAGGTGGGAAGGAGGTGGGGTGACAAAGGGCAGTGTGAGGGGTACTTGTGAGGAAAATGGTTACTATCTTGACTGGATACACTAAGTTACAGGCAATAAAATACTATAAAAGTAAACACACACATAAGTACAAGTAAAAATGGGGACATCAGAATAAGATGATTGGTGTTTAACAATGTTCATACTCTGGTTGTAATCTGCTCTTTTACTATCATTTTTCCAAGTGTCAGTAATGGGAAAAGTGGGTAAAATGTTTCCAGGATATCTCTGTAATATAGTTTACAACTGCTTGTGAACTACAATGATCTCAATAAAAGTTTCAATTAAAAAAAATAGGTTTTTTGAGTCTGGCAGATTTTGGTTTGAATCTTGAACATACAGTGGGGCCTTGACTTACGAGTGTCCCAACTAACGAGTTTTTTGAGATACCAGCTGTCTCTCCACCGATTTTTTTGCATTGAGTTGATAGAGTAATTTGAGTTAACGAGCTCCTTAACGAGCTTGGTCTCAGAACGAATTAAACTCGTAAGTCAAGGCCCCACTGTATTATGACTTCCAGTGCAACCTTGAACAAATAAACGCTTTGAAACTCAGATTCCTCATCTGTAAAATGGGGATCATAACTACCCCATTTTTCAGCGTTGTCTTAAAGTTTAAATGAGGTGGTCGATGGAAATGTTTAACTCTATGCTTGACACATAAAGAAAAATTTAATATACAACAGAGGCAATTGTTATATTATTATTCAGGATAAATATTTCAGTGCCTTCTCCTGATTCAGTTCTTACACGCCTAGCTTCCACCCAGTCATCATTCTCTGGAAAAGTTCCCTTTGGTCAATGTCACTCTTTAAAACACCAGGGTCGGAAACCGGAGTTTGATAACAGTCTCATTATCAGTTACTGCTGTGGCATCTTATGATTTCTAGCGATGATGCCATACTTCACATGCTGTTTTTGGCCAATTGCTTATCACTATTTCCTGTGCAATGTCTTTTTTAAAAACGAATAAAAATGTTTTTATTGATTTTAGAGAAAGAAGAGGGCGGGGTGGGGGGAGAGAGACGGAGAGAAACATCAATGAGAGAGAAACAACATTGATAAGCTGCCTCCTGAATGTCCCCTGCTGGGGATCAAGCCTGAAACCTGGGCATGTGCCTGGACCAGGAAACGAACTAGCTACCTCCTGGTGCACGGATCAACGCTCAACCACTGAGCATATAAGGGGAAATAAAGACATTAAGGTAGCAAGCTGCTGAGATTCACATTCACCTACCAATTCTTAACCATCTGCTACATCAGGCACTAATACTGATATACATCACCAGGGGAGCATCATGTTTCTATTACAGAATCCTCTGGACAACCCTGGAAGTTAGGGATGGTGGTGGGTTGCTGTAGCAATATCACCTCCCTGTACCCACACTATTGTGCAGTCTCCCACACTCACTGACTCCAAGGTTGGCCACGTGCCCTGCATTGGCCAAGGGGCAAAGAGAACATCAGCAAACACGAATCAGAGACATGAAAAACCCTGGGGTATTTGGGCTTGCCTGCTCTTGCTATTTTTGGAAAATATCCATCATATAAAGAGAACCAGCCTGGCCAGCTTGTTGCTGTAGACACAGGGCTGAGCCAACCAGGCCCCCATAGAGTGTAGCTACATGAGTCCAGTGGACACTGTAAGAGCCAATAAATGGCCATTTTAAGCCACTATGTTTTACAGGGATATGTTACATAGAAAGGCTAACTGATACAGGTATTATTATAATTTCTATGTCATAGATGAGGAAACTGAGGCTCAGATCATGATAGCACCTTAAAAAATAAGAGGGAATGTTATGAGGACAATAAGAGTAACGCCTAACGTTTAAATAGTACCTCAGAGTTTATACATTTCTCCCATATTATTGTGCAATTTAATCCACCACCCTGTGCCTCTCTTTTGGGGAACTTATCAACATCATGTTCATGTCATATTTATGTTTAAGTAGTTGCTCACTTTTATGCTCTAAGCCCTGGGAAGATGGGGTCATGTTCATCTTGTTTCAGCATCGAATCTCAAACTTCCAGCCTTGCAAATAGTAGGCAGTTAATAAATAATGACCAACCGACTGCATAAATGAACGAACACCTCTGAGGGGCTGTGTCGTGATCGTATATTAGGTAGAGACTGATGTCCAGAGAGGTAGAGTGCCTCATTTCAAAGCCACACAGCTAGCAAGAGGCCGGTCGTAGATGCAGTCTAGGTCTTTTGACTCTAAGTGCAAAGATCTGCCTTAAATTCTCCGTGCATCCCGAGGGGAGACAGATGAGGAAATGAATAACTACCCCTCAGTTAGGAGGGACTGTTGCTGGATGAATTTCACATGTGTAAGGAATGCCAATCCCCATGCTCAGAGGACTCCAATCAAACCGAGCTCCCCGCTGGAGCAGAAGTGGGCTGCATGTGAGCCTCGGTGCCTGGATCAGAGATGCCTGTCACTACAAACTGCACGAGGACGTGTACCATCCATCCCCACATCCCCCTGGGGGCACCCTCCATCTAGCACAAAACCACCAAGCAAACACAGGCCCAGTGAACAGCCCTGCCCTCGGCCCAGGGCCAGGCCTCGGGTTCCTCAGTGTGTGGGCCTAGCAGAGCACGCGCCTCGCTCTGCATCCTCCCTTTCCAGGTGCCCCTTCCATGCACCCGGTCCTCCCCTGATGCTCGCTACACAGAGGTGACATTCTCCAAAGCCCTTAACCACTCTGGGCCCCCGGGACTCCAGCCTCCAGCTGAGAAGGCTCTGTTTGCCTTCCCAGCAGCCGCCAGGAGAGGATAGGCGTCATGCTCCGCCAATCTGCCCAAGTGCCCGGCTGGGCTCCGATGGGGGGCTTGGCGGCCGCAGCTGCCTCTCATATTTAAAGGGGCCCTGAGCCTGTCTTCTCTGTGGGGAAGCCCTGGCCCTTGGCCCTTTGCTGGCTAATGTTACACCTGGGTCACAGCAGTCTGACTTCCCAGCCAGACCTCACTTTGTTCTCTTGATTGTAGTCCCCAATCTGTTTTCATTAAAAACGCTGCCTGTCACTCCATTAATTCTGCCTTTTTTGGGTTGTTAACTGTACCAGTCTTTGAAGCTACTCCAGCCAGGAGAGGAAGTGGAGTGGGGCTGCCCGCTCCTCTCCAGGGCTGGACCCTGAGGGTTACGGTATGCAGGACCCGCCTGCCGCTGCTCACCAGCAACAACACAACCCAGATTTGTCGGGTGCGACGATTCTAATGTAAAGCCCTTTCACATTTCCAAAGTCACCGAGACACGGGGATGCTGTGAGGCAAGCAGACTGCAGGTCATCGCACCTCCAGCTGACAGAGGAGGACATCCAGGTGGGGAGAAAGCAGTGCACAGCAGCCAAGAGCGTCAACTCTGCAGCAGGGTAGCCAGGGTTCTAATCCCAGCTCTGTCACTCCCAGCTGCGTGTCCTGGGCAGGTCATCTAACCTCTCCACCCCTCTATCTAAAGGGCAGATAGTAATTGTGCCTGACAGATAGGGTTGTTGGGAGGATTGAATGAGTTAATATGTGCAAAGTACTTAGAGCAGGCTTACCACTTGGCTATTATTATTATTATTATGTAATTTGATTCTGGCCCAGATGCAGTTCTGGGTTCCCACACCCCACTCAGACCATTGCATTAAGACCTGAATATCCCTGCATAGCATCATTTATTCATTCATTTAGCCACTGAGTGAATATTTACTAGGAGCCTACTATATGCCCAGATCTGGGCTGGGATGCAGGGTAAGAATTTAGTTCTTGTCCCAGAAAAATAGAAAAGATACTATCTTTGAACAGGTTTGCTCCACTTAGACCAGCGGTTCTCAATCTGTGGGTCACGACCCCTTTGGCGGTCGAACGACCCTTTCACAGGGGTCGCCTAAGACCATCCTGCATATCAGATATTTACATTACGATTCATAACAGTAGCAACATTACAGTTATGAAGTAGCAACGAAAATAATTTTATGGTTGGGTCACAACAGGAGGAACTGTATTTAAAGGGCCAGAAGATTGAGAACCACTGACTTAGACTCTCAGCCCTGCATTTACTATGTGTGAGCCATGGGCAAGGCATTCCAGGCCTCACTTTCCTCAGCTGTAAGATGGGGTGTTATTTGTGTCCCTGCCATCCTGCCTCTCTGGGGACCCACATGGTGGGCTGGGGCCCTAGAGGGGGAACGTGTGACGGAGACTTCCCAGACCAGCGTCCTGGTCAGTGGGGGAGGAGAGGCGAGCAGTCCCCGGAAGGGGGAAGGGATGACCTACGCAATGGTCAGTCACTGCGCAGGCCCCTGCTTTCTGGGAAACCTGAACCCTCTTCAAAGAGCGGGTTTTAATTAACTTGGGCTCTGTGCCTGCTCCAAGGGAGCATCACAAAGCAGGGATTAGCCCCAGGAGGGCTGGGCCCCACAGATTGGCCAGAAGGCTGGAGCCCCCACATCTGCCTGACCTTCCAGAATGTGTGCCTCTCAGCCTGATGGGGGTGAGGGTCGAGGGGAGGAGCCTGCTGCCTTTTCCTCCCTTCCCATCCCATGAGTGCAAGAGAAGCGTGTTTAAATCTGAGCCTTCAGCTAAGAAGCAAATGGAAAGGGCCTGCAGAATAATTTGTGGAACAACCTAGAAAAGGTCCAGGCTTAAAATTGCCAGTCTATGTCAAGCAATTGAATTTTCCTTCCCATGGGGAGAGGCCGGGGGCTGCACTGAGAAAACATCATGCGAGGGCCTTCCTTGGACCTGGCATCACAGTGGGCACAGCACTGCCGATCCAGCTGCCCTTGCTCTGAGAAGTAGGTCTTACTTAGAGCCTCATGACTCCAGCGAGGTGTGCAGGCAGGCAGGAGTCGGGGTTCCGGCTCAGGAGAGCTGTTTTTGAGACCTGGCTTTGTGACCCCAGGCAAATGTCAATGATATACAAATGACGAATACAAATAGCAGCTCTTGTTTCACTGGGCACCTGGTATGTGCCCGATGATGCTTGTTGGCCAGACAGTTGCCATTTTATATGAACTGAGGCTCAGAAGGGGCAAGGATTTCTAAGGGCACTGGGACTCTGAGCCCCACACGGACAGTCTCAATTTCTCGAGGATATCACAGAGGTGATGAGGTCCGTTATACTCAGAGGCTGGAGTGTCACAGAAGCAGGTGGATGTGGCTTGGAAACCGTGACTCACGGTGCAAATATTTCTTACTCTCGTTGAGGACATGAAGGCTCCGACAAGTGAAGCGATGAGTCCGAGGTCACCCAGCTGGCAAAGAGCAGAGCTGGAACTGGATCCCAATGTTCAGACGCCTAACATCCCTTCCCTCAGCCCCAGCTCCCGCCTGGAACACCTGCTGGTGCAGGACTCGGGCTACAAACCTGCAGGAGCACTCAGGCTGATGATATTTAAATATTGAAAAATACAACAACAAGCAGTTGAGAATAAATGCCAAACCTCTAACTGGTTAGGAACACTGCCCGGGGGCAAGGAGATTTGTCAGCGTGACTGATGTTTCCTGCTTAAATACAACATGCAGACACTGGTGCAGAAGGAAGGTGGTGTGAGCTGGCAACGGCAGCACTGAAGACGGATGTGCAGGTTAGAAAGCTACGCTTGCATCCAGTAACGCCCGGGTTCTGTATTACAACCCTCCACAGAGAGGACTGGTAATTATTCCTAGTTTATGGCTGAGAAGCCACGGCCCGGAGAAGCTCAGGACTTACCTAAGTTCCACAGACAGTCAGGGCTTGAGTGGGGATCTGAACCCAGGATTGCCTGACTCCACAGTCTCAGCTCCATCCCCTGCATGTCTCCGCTGCCCACCTGTTGTGCTGCTTGGGAGGGACAGGATCATGTGTCTGGGGTTCTGGGAACTCAAGCCCTTCCCTTGGGACTTGCTGGCTCACCTGTCCACCTCTGCCCCCTATCCTTCCCCGAGCCCCTCATTTGACCAGGGCCTTGGGTTGGGCATAAAGATTCCGAGATGGTCTTGTTTCGTGGCCCTAACCTGAAGGACTGCCCTGTCTCATGGGGGAAACTGAGCTGGAAACAGATAACGCCCATCTAAGATCCTGTGGAACTTCAGGCTGCCTGGCAGCAGGGAGGCGTTGGGCTGGAAGCTTCCCCAGGGCTCTCTTGGGGGAGCCTAGGGGAGGCAGTGGGGACCTGCCAGGCATGGGAGGGGGAAAGGGGAAGGAGCAGGGTGTCAGGTGCCAGGCACCCAACCCCTGGGTCAACCAGGCATGGAATTGTCCTTATCTGATTCACATGTTGGATCTCCATTCAGGATTTTATTTAATGAATCCGATCCTTGGCCAAAAACAAGTCAGAAAACCACTGTGTTAAGACATATTCTCAATCTCTCGGCCTGAAGGAGTGTTTTATGTAATACTAGAGGCCCGCTGCACAGATTCGTGCACCGGTGGGGTCCTTCGGCATGGCCTGCAGGGATTGGGCCAAAACTGGCAGTTCAACACTACCTGCTGCTCCTGCCTGCCGCTCCCACTCATCCCAGACCCGCTGTGCCTGCCTCGGGCTCCCGCCCAGTCAGTCCCGATCAGGAGAGGCTCACGCCGCCACAGTGACACTTACCAGCTGTGAGCCCTGCGTCTGGTGCCCATAGGTCAGCTGAGCGGCGCTCCTGCTGTGGGAGCACACTGACCACCAGGGGGCAGCTCCTGCATTGAGCGTCTGCCCCCTGGTGGTCAGTGCACGTCATAGTGACTGGTCAACCAGTCGTTTGGTCGTTCGGTCGCTTAGGCTTTTATATATATAGATATATTGGCTTAGCTTGGATGACTTGACTCATTCATTTCTCTCTTTTTTAAACTTATAAAAGTCTATCATAAATGGCTAATTTATTCTATACATGTATCAATTGATTACCTGTTATGAGCCACATATCTATATCTCCACATCCTAGGTGCTGGAGATAGATACATAAATCTCTCTCCTGCCTGCACTCCTCTACCCTGCTGAAGCATCACAGCTTTCAGGTGAATTTTCCAAGAAGCAAATTAGATTGCAATCATGTCCCTGCTCAAAATATGTCAATGGCTCCATATTGCCTAAAGCTTTGCCACTCAAAGTGTGGCTCCGAACCACAGAGCTGCTGGCATCAGCATTCTCTGGAGCTTATTGGACATTAGCCCTTCAGGCTCCACCTCAGCCTTATTCAGCGGGAATCTATAAGGAGACCCCCTGGGGGGTCCCTATGATACTGGATCTGAGATGCACAGAACCCCAGGACTATCAAATGGCCCTGCACCTCCTCACATCTGTTGTTACTTGTCCTGTCTCAGCTCCACCCTCTTTTCTCTATCCTATTATATTCAACGCCAGCCTGCCTGCCCACCTGTCTCCACGCCTTTGCACACATGGGGCCCTCGGCCTAGAATATCCTTCCTCCTGGCTGCCAGCTACAATTCCTTCCCCTCTTGGAAGCCAGACTCAACCCTCCAGGAGCTTCCTCAGATCCCGTCTCCCCTCCTTCCTGCTGCCTAGCTCCACTGTCCCACCATTCCATCACTTCTTCAGCCAGCCCAGGACTGCACATCTGTTAGACCAGTGGTTCTCAACCTTCTGGCCCTTTAAATACAGTTCCTCATGTTGTGACCCAACCATAAAATTATTTTTGTTGCTACTTCATAACTGTAATGTTGCTACTGTTATGAATTGTAATGTAAATATCTGATATGCAGGATGGTCTTAGGCGACCCCTGTGAAAGGGTCGTTCGACCGCCAAAGGGGTCGCGACCCACAGGTTGAGAAGCGCTGTGTTAGAGCTCAGTGCTCGGAATTTGTGTCTGTCATTTAGGTAGGTGTCTGTCTCCTTCAAAAGATGATGAGCCCTGGAGGCAAGGGGCAGGCCTTTTCCTTCTCTACATCCATTCCTCCACCCCAACCCCTGTGCTTCCATCACTGGGGTTGCAGACAGAATTCAGGGCCTGCCTTGAGGAGCACCCAGGCTGGTGGGATGGACTGGCTTTCAAAGTAATGAGAGAGCAAGTACATACTCTGGATATAGGTTGGTGACAGCAAATGGGATGCTTACTGAGCAGAATTTTCTGAGGCTGATGGAACCAGGTGACTTTGCTCTTTGGGAAAATGGTCCCTGACTCTCCCTCCTTCATCCCCTGTGCCAGCGGACCTCCACATTTCCTGAGGGAGCCTCCCGGCTTATGGACTGAGTTCTCGGCAGGCTGAGTCATGGCTGTGAACCCAGCTCACATTTCCTGGGCCGGGAGGCTCCTGCCTGCTTGGCCTCTGTCTTCTCACATGGCAGGGAGAGGGCTAGGACATGACATGCTTACAGTGGTCAAGCCTGGGAAGAGCAATGCTTCCTCATTTTGAGGGAAAAGTAGTAGGTGGCCAACTCCAATTACTCCCATCCCGTGCCCCAGGGGTCAAGTTAATACATTAATTACAGTCCTCAGTGACAGAAATGAGGAGTAATTAATTAATTGAAGTAATGCATTAATTAATATGCCCTGTAACATTTGCTGATCACCTTCTTTGTGCCAGGCTATTAAGCTAGATATTTGGGATATAAAGATAAATGACTTAGGTTATTTTCCCAACTCACAGGAGGCAGTTTGAGAGTTCAGAGAACTGGGGTCTATTGCTTACTAGCCAACTAAGTCACTTCACCCCTAGAGCCCCATTTTCTGCATCTGCAGTATGGGGATTGCAATCCCTGCACTGTCTCACTAACATGAGAGGCTCAGACAAAATCATAAATCAAAAGTGCTTGGTACATTGTACAGCACTTCACTAACCATGCAGTGGTTACCAAGACAAGCACTATATTTTAAAAAATATATTTTTATTGATTTCAGAGAGGAAGGGAGAGGGAGAGAGAGCTAGAAACATCAATAATGAGAGGGAATCATCGATTGGCTGCTCCCTAGTGCCCCCTACTGGGTATCAAGCACGCAACCCAAGCATGTGCCCTTGACTGGGAATTGAACCTGGGACCTTTCAGTCCGCAGGCTGATGCTCTGTCCACTGAGCCAAACTGGCCAGGGCGAGACAAGCACTATTAGTGGTCAACCCCAGATACATATTCTGCTCCTTTTCCAGGAGAACAAAAGTCCAATTTTGCTTGGAAAATCAACATGCTCAGCCCCAGGCAATGAATCTTGATTTGGCTAAGGCACTAAGACTAGCTTGTCTTCTCTTTGCCAGATACTCCACTTCCCAGCCTTCCTTGCAGCTAATGGTGACCATGTGACCCAGTCTTGGCCAATAAGATGAAAAAGGAAGTCCACTGGCTGAGGGAACTTTTGAGAAGACTTTAGGTGATCTCACTCATTTTCTTTTGCTCTTCTTAAATGAGGTGGTAACTGAGTTCTGGTGGCTGTCTTGGGACCATGAAGTGACAGACATGAAGACTAAAATTACCTTGTAAGGATGGTGGAGTTGGTTCACTTTCCTTTAGGTGATCTCACTCATTTTCTTTTGCTCTTCTTAAATGAGGTGGTAACTGAGTTCTGGTGGCTGTCTTGGGACCATGAAGTGACAGACATGAAGACTAAAATTACCTTGTAAGGATGGTAGAGTTGGTTCACTTTCTTTTTTTGGTTCTTAGATTCACTTGTTGATAGATGCATGTTTGTTGTTCACAATTTGTATCTTTACCTTTTTCTTCTTCCTCTTCTTAAAGGATACCTTTCAGCATTTCGTCTAATACTGGTTTAGTGGTGATGAACTCCTTTAGCTTTTCCTTATCTGTGAAGCTCTTTATCTGACCTTCAATTCTGAATGATAGCTTTGCTGGATAAAGTAATCTTGGTTGTAGGTTCTTGGTATTCATCACTTTGAATATTTCTTGCCATTCCCTTCTGGCCTGCCAAGTTTCTGTTGAGAAATCAGCTGACAGTCGTATGGGTATTCCCTTGTAGGTAATTGAGTCTCTTTCTCTTGCTGCTTTTAAGATTCTCTCTTTGTCTTTTGCTCTTGGCATTTTAATTATGATGTGTCTTGGTGTGGTCCTCTTTGGATTCCTTTTGTTTGGGGTTCTCTGCGCTTCTTGGACCTGTAAGTCCATTTCTTTCACCAGGTGGGGGAAGTTTTCTGCCATTATTTCTTCAAATAGGTTTTCAATATCTTGCTGTCTCTCATCTTCTGGCACCCCAATTATTCTGATGTTTGTACGCTTGAAGCTGTCCCAGAGGCTCCTTACACTATCTTCGTATTTTCGGATTCTTTTTTCATTTTGCTTTTCCGGTTGGGTGTTTTTTGCTTCTTCGCATTTCAAATCTTTGGCTTGATTCTTGCGCTCCTCTGGTCTGCTATTGGGTGTCTGTATAATATTCTTTATTTCAGTCCGTGTATGCTTAATTTCTAGTTGGTTCTTTATCATAGCATCGAGGGTCTCATTAGTTTTCGTGACTCTCTCCTCAAGTTTATTGACAGCTTCTAGCACATTTTTGCAAGCCCTCAAAATTGCGATTTTTAGCTCTATATCCTCCATTTCTGTCATGTTTTTTTGTCTCCGCATTTTTTATGCTTTCTTGGTGCACCCCCTAGTGGTCTTTGTGCGCAGTCTTGTTCTAGTTGAGCCTTGATTGTTGTAGTTAATACTAGAGGGATTTGACCACCAGGCCGACTGGCTGTGTGAATCAGCTGTGTCTGCCGCGGAAAACTTCTGTCCTCTGGGGAGGTGCTAATCTAGCCTTTGCCTGAGGCGATCTGGCAAATGGCTCTGCGCAGGGCTTGGGCGGGGCGGGCTCAACAGGGCGGGCGGGCGGAGGGAGCGGTTATGGCCCCTCTCAGTCCCGTTCCCAGAGGCTCTGCTTCTCAGAACCCCCGGAACCGCTGCAAACCTCGGAGGGAAAGCTGCCTTCCAACTGATGCCAGACACTCCCGCTTCTCCCGTTTGGGTCCGAGTCCCCAGCGATTCGCCCGTATCTGGAGCTCAGAGTCTGAGACTCCCCCCTGACCGAAAACGACAACCGCGCTCTCAGCCACCAGCCCGCTTTGCGCGCGCACCTCCGCACCTGAGTTTTTTCCACACTGCGCCTCCTCTGAGCCTCGGTGTGCTGTTGTTTTTCCTTCTAGTTGAAGAGTCTCTCCTCAGCCAGCCTTCCTGTGGTTCTGGGTGATGTCCGTTCCGTCTTTTAGTTGTATTTTTGAAGTGGTTGTTTGCGGCAGCAGTCTCCGGTGTTTACCTATGCCGCCATCTTGGTCTCTCTCTCTGGTTCACTTTCTTTACCTTCCCATGTCCCCCATTCCCGAGGTACCTACTCCACTCAGGGCCACATCCTCTCTCCTGCATGGTGGCTACAAGCTTCTAACCAGATGCTGTCTAGTAATAAACTCAGAGGGTTAAGCTGCTAAGATGGAAAAGTCAAACGGTGATTGTGGCCCCGTGTAAAAGTCTTCAGAGCAAGGCCATAGTGGGGAGGCCCCAGCCATAGTGGGAATCGCTTAGAGGGGAGAAAAAACTAGGGGAGGGGTTGGCACTGAACCTCCCTCTCTCTAGGTGCAAATCGCATCTGCAAACTGTACCCAAGACCGGGGTCATGCTTTCTCCTCTCAGCGCCTCCATCTCTGCACTCGATAAACACTAAATAATCACATTAAATATGTGTGTCTACCGGATGAGGTGCATTTCTTACCTCATTTAGTTCTACCCACCACCCTTATTTTACAGATGAAGAAACTGAACGTGCAGAGTGGTGACGTGACTCGCCCAAGGTCATGTATCGGAGTCAATGCCAAGCCAAGTCAGGCCTATGCTGTCCCACACAGTAACCACAAGCCGCATGTCGCTGGTTAAAATTAAATTTATAATTAAAATTAAAAAAATTCAGTTCCTCGGTCACACTAGCCACATTTAAAAAGTATAAAAGGCACATGTGAATGGTGGCTACTGTACTAGACATGCAGACAGAAAACATTTTCATCACGGCAGAAAATTCTAATGGATGGTGCTGGGCCAGAGCAAGAGGACACCAGAGAAGAAGTCACGGGCCCCTGCCTGGAGAGCACAGGCTCACTCGATGGCCTGAGGGTGGGGTCTGGAGCCAGCTGACCCTGTTTGAACTGAGAGAGGAGAAAAGAGGGGAGAGAACATTCACTCAGTGCCTACATGTGGCCACAGTGCCTTACATCTGCTAGCTCATTTATTCCTCACACCACCTCTACATCTGTGCCATTTTATTAAGAACACTAGAGACTCGATGCATGAAAGTCGTGCAAGAGTAGGCCTTCCTTCTCCTGGCTGCTGGCACCGGCTTCCCTCTGGCACCCAGGACCCAGACTTCCTTCTAGCACCTGGGACCCGGGCTTCCCTTGCAGCCCCAGCTTCATCCAGAAGGTCGTCTGGAAGGATGTCCAGTCTAATTAGCATATTATGTTTTTATTATTATAGATTATTATAGATGGGCCATATGAAGAAATTAAAGCTTGGGAATGTGCAAAGGATTCTCCAAAGCCACACACTTAGGAAATGGCTAGGATATGGACTGAGGCCTGACTCCAAACCCAGACCCATCTACCATGCCTCTCTCCTCCACGGTGCCAGGTTCGGGGTCACATCACCCTGATTCTTTTCTGAAGGGAAGAGATGAATCTTTTCAGCGAGGAGGTTCAAATTCTAGTAGGAGTGTGTGTGTGTGTGTGTGTGTGTGTGTGTCTGTGTGTGTGTGTGTGTGTGTGTATGGGCAGGGGGGGGGGGCAGGCTGCCTGCACAGGCCCAGAGGGAGAGGCCCTCTCTCCAGGTGGCTCTGACTGTCTCCCCAGCCTGGGAGGCCAGGTCATGGGGCATACTCGCCTTCCCTGGGCCTCCCCTCCCAGGCTGGGCTGTTGCTGTTACAGACCTCCCTAAATCAGGCCTCCACACCAGGGGGAGAACTCCTGCTGCAGGAAGATCAAGGGGCTTAGGCTCTCCCAGGGAGCTCGCAGAAACCTCAAAGGCCAGAACCTGATTTATGAGGCTGCCAGGGGCTCCAGGCTGTCCCAGGTCAGTGCCTGCACCAGCTCTGAGCTCTGCGTCAGTCCAAGGATGGCTTAAAGGATCTGAGGCCAGACCCAGCTTGGGGCCAGACCTGTTCCTTCTCCCCTGCAAGACGGTTTGGAGTCAGCCATGCCTGGCAGGAGACGTGTCCACCTCTAAGCTCTTGGATCAGCCTAGGCATTTTTGTCCTGCCTGATAGGCGATGGGGTGAGGGGGCGAAGAAGCAGGGCCAGGCCCCTCTTGGAAATGGGGTGCCGTCTGCAGTCAGAAAGCTCTGCCTGCAGAAGCAGCCTCATAGCCAGTCCTTGGTCCTCCTGGCAGCCCTCCCAGGGAGCTGGAACCCCCGCTACCCCCGCCCCTTTCCATAGGAGGCGGTGGAAGCTCAGAGAGGGCAAGTGATGTGCCCAGGGGGGAGCAGCAGGACAGGATCAACCCAGGTCTGACCTGGAACTGCCTCCTGGGCTGCACTTCCTTGTGCAGAACCACTCGGCAAGTCTTCCTTGACCAACCAAGACAAAACTTCCAACTTCTATCTTCACTAGGAAGTCGACATTCCTTTACGCCCTCCCAAACTCTCCTATAAGCTCAAATGAGTGACTAGAGGCGACTTATTTTTCATTCCTGGGAAGTTTGTAAACTGGGATGAGCTCCCTTGCCAGGGCCAACACCCGGGCCTGCTGGCTGCAGGGACAGCCATGGGCCTGGTGACCGTTTCTCTGGCCTGAGGCCCCCACAGAGCCTCGCCCGGTTTTCCTCATGGGAGGGAGGAAACTCCCCAAGTCCACTGAAGCTCCCACTCCCCTCATTACCAGCAATCATATAGTTGCCATGGAAAGACACTTCCCTAGCGGGTACCAGGACACCTAATTGTCACAAGCTCTCTCAGTAACCTGGCAAAGTGAGTGTTTTATCTGATGTGCAAAAGCCCAAAAGGGTTAATGTCCCCACAGCAGTAAGTAGTAGAGTTTGGGCTCAATCCAGCTGTATTTTCGTCTAACCACCCCCCCCCCCCCCGTCCCCCCCCCCCCCCGGTGCTCCCATCGCAGCATGTAGCTCTCACGACGGGCCAGCCTGGGTTACCCCTCGAGGGTCTGCGATGTGCAGTCCGACTGCCCTCTCTGTTTCTCTGCCAGATGGTGACTCACTTCAAGGCAACGATGCACATGGTAGGGGTTACAGTGTGGGTTTCAGAGAGTCGGAGCCAGGCTCTGGATCCCAGTGCAGCTCCTTATCAGCTGTGTGCCTTTCCACAAGTAACTTCACCTCTCTGGGTCTGTTTCCTATTCTGCAAAATGGGGATACTGCCCACCTACCGCAGGGACCTCCTGGGACAAATTTCATCCTCAAGAAGCACCTAGCACCACGCTGGCTCATGGTTAGCCGTCAACAGATAGTCACTGTCACATTGCCCTGTTCCTTGGTGTGCAACATGGGGCTAAGGCTGAGTCCCCGGTCAATGAGGAGAACGAAGGCTACTGACTCAACGAGGAGAGGGAGCGGGATGACATCCTGTCAAAGTGTTGGGTGAAACTGCCGGTGCTGCTGTTACAGGCTGGAGATTTCTAGATGAAGCTCATCAACGGGACAGGGAGTCCAATAGCTCAGTCCCCTAGGGGGTCACTCCCACCCACTGCAGTTTTGGTTTCCCTTGCCTTCAAGGCCCACCCACATCAGGAAAGTGCCAAGTCTCCCCCCGCCCCTCCCCTGGCATACCTCAGACCTCCCCTGTGCTGTTTCTTTGGGACTGCAAAGCAGCTGTCTGGAAGGTCCCCAGGGCAGCCCTTCCAAGGCTGGGATGCCAGAAGGACGAACCCCGCCAAACATATGGACCCACAGCCCAGTGAAGCCAACAGCTGGACCACTGGCAGACTCCTCCTCTGCTCCTTGGATAAGTCTAGCAACCAGAAGACAGTCTCAGCGACTTACAGACATTTTCCCAGGACATCCCAGTCTCTAAGGGAACGACTCCTTCTTTCTCACACACTCAGACCCCTTTTCTTGGAAGACCAATTCTTGCGTGGGTGCATGTGAGCACACAGGCATACACACATTTTAAATCTGTCCCATGTATGATTAAATACAGTTTCAGCTACAAGTCTAATAACAGCAAGGACTAATATTTCATTAGTAGATGCTAAGTAAGAAGTAGCTATTCTGTCCATCATCTCATTTGCCCTCACAACAACCGTGAGCGAGGGGCTCAGCTGTCCTATTTTACAGACGAGGTAACAGAGGTGGGCTGACTGGTGAAGGTCAGGCTGCTGGTCAGCAGCACAGATCTGAAGACCCTGGTGTCCAGGAGCCCGAGTTTCTGTCTGCGGTGCCTCCTTGGGTAACTCCGGCGATGAGAACACAGACCCTGACCCAGTCATTGCTCCTCCTGTGGGCACACACTCCCCCAGTGCCGAGGGAGTGAACAGCTGGCGGGGTTCCCCTGAGTTGGTGATGCCCTCTTTCCTTGGACTATGTATTGACCAGGAGAGGCTGTTTTCCGCTGCTGGTGTCCATGAGCCTGGAGGCTCAGGAAGGAAGCTGAAGTTACTCTGGAACTTTCTAACATGACTCGCTGACTTCCCAGGGCAGCTCAGCCCCAGGCAGGCGTCCCATCCTCTGGGCCCAGAGCCCGGGAACCAAGCCTCCAAGTTCAGCTTGCTTCCTCCAGCACAGATATTCGGAAACTGAAATTTCCCACATTCCCACCACACAAAAGCGAAGTTGTATTTTTGTCCTCTTCCAAAGATGCCAAAGGAATTTTCCCCCCCACCCCCGCCACGAACGTTCTCCAAAAATATGCAGGAAAAGTGAAAACTATTTTGCCCTGTAAGCTGAGAATAGAAATGCCAACACTCAGGGTGGCGTTTCCAAACATTATAACACAGCGAATGTGCGGGTCTGTGGCAATACCCTTTGGCAACCTCAGGGGTACAGTAGGTGATATTTCTCACCCCAAACTCCTCATTGAGCTTAGATTCTCTTGTTTCTTTTTCTTTAAAGCCAGAACCAGGTAGGAAGCCTTGATAAATGAACACCTGGATTGGAATTCTGAGTGAACAAACCACCCCAAGCAAACAAAGCATTAAAACATACAGACAATGTAGTGGAACAGAGTCGACAGGGGCCCAAGATCTACTCAAATGGTCATGTAACAGTTGAACCCAAGGAGAGGAAGGGGAGGGTTTACCCTGTAACGGGTGAAGTCTACCTAGAACTAAGCACAATTGTTGAGGTGCAGGGAATAGTCTCAACTCACAGAATTGTCTGTGCCCAGGATTGTCCACTGCCCTGGTCTCAGCTGCCCAGACCTCTGTGTCTGTCCCTTCTGAAGCCTCCGTCTGCATGGCTAACAAGTCTTTCTCTCAGCCATCGACAACACCATGAACACCTTCCTCATCATCTCTGGACAGTCCCAGTGAGAGAAGAACATGGCAGTGTAGCTAGAAACTCCTGAGTCAAAGCCCAGCTCCAGAATGTGGGGAAGTAAGTGAACTCTGACCTTCATTTTCATCATCTGTAATATGGGGATAAAAATTCCTGCCAAGAGTGATTGGATTGAATGAGATGACACACATAAAAAGGGCTTTATAAACTGCTTCACTGGTCCAAATATAAGTATTTTGCTGAGCTAAAACCTACCGCTGGTAACTCACCCTGTGGCCATAGGTACCAAGACATCACACAGAGACGTTCTAATCTTGCCATCAGGACTTCTGAGCCCTCCCCCCTCCTGTATGAGCAGCCCCATCACTCAGATATTCTGGGGTTTGGGGGGAGTTTCAGGTTTGCTTCTAGCACCACCTGGGTTCCCCTCTTGGGAGGGGCTGTGTTCAAGGGAGTGATGCTTGGATTTTTCTGTAATATGGGGATAAAAACGCCTGCCAAGAGTGATTGGATTGAATGAGATGACACACATAAAAAGGGCTTTATAAACTGCTTCACTGGTCCAAATATAAGTATTTTGCTGAGCTAAAACCTACCGCTGGTAACTCACCCTGTGGCCATAGGTACCAAGACATCACACAGAGACGTTCTAATCTTGCCATCAGGACTTCTGAGCCCTCCCACCTCCTGTATGAGCAGCCCCATCACTCAGATATTCTGGGGTTTGGGGGAATCTCAGGTTTGCTTCTAGTACCACCAGGGTTCCACTCTTGGGAGGGGCTGTGTTTGAGGGAGTGATGCTTGGATTTTCTTCAGTCGGGATTGAGCCCCAGAGCCTTTGCACCAGCCAAGGCAGGCTTTTGTAAAGCATCTCATCACACAGGTCCTAGCCTCTGCCTCATCATGCTCCACAGCATGAATTCAAGGTCTATGAACACTAAAGTTAGAGAGTTTGTGACTTCTTTGTCTGTGTGACCCTGACCCACTCATTTCCCCTCCCCTGGACGCTTACTCCCCCGGAGTAAAAGGGGAATGATGTCATCATTGGACGCATCCATTGTAACTATCACATACAGATTTTCACCAACTGAATTTGACTGTGAATCCTTCCTCACTTCCCCTTTAACTTCTCAGCACAGCTTTTCAGGGGTTATTTGGAAAAGACCTGGACTAGAGCCCTTCATAGCTGACATCCTGGGCATCTATGAGCTCCTTAAGGCCCAGAGACCTTTTTGTAATCCTCGCATCAGCCCAAGTTGGCAATAGCCCTTGTTGCTTCCACGTACCTGACAGAGCACTGCCAGTCCTCCGATTGCCATTTGGCTGAGCCACTGCACCTGCCTAATGAACACCTGTGCTGCAACCTCAGGGCACCTCAGGGTCTTAAAGATGGAGAGCTCTCTGGCTTCCATGCATTTGTGCAGCCGTTTGCAGCCCCCAAAGGGGAGGCACTGTTCACAGCATTTTAGTAGCAGTAAAGGGCCTTCTGGCTGAACACTCTTTCCTACCAGGGCTGTTTTAACCTCCTTAGCCACTTTGTCCGCTGCACTCAGATGGAGCGGGGGAGACTGCCAGTGCGGTCCCTCCCCTTGCTGAGCACCAGTTTCCTCATCTGTAAAATGGGGATGAGAGTTTTGTGTGTAACACTTAAATCATAGGGCTTCTGTGAGTGTTCATAACACACATACTTAGAATGGCATCTAGCCAGCAGTAAGCAGTTATTTTGCAATTTTCAGAACTTTGTCAAAAAACTCACACCCTTAGCTCTGGGCCCCCCTCCTACACATCACTGGCACCTAGTGGTAGGCACGGGTAACTACAGGTGTGAGTACCCAAAGCTCCAAACATTGTGCTGTCCAAGCAATGTCAGCCAGGATCTGCCTCAGCTTTTCCAATCACTTCCATATTACCATCTAATTTTATCCCCGCACCAACCTTTGAAGGTGAATAGGTTAGAAATAGTGAGGAAGGGCAGATCAGAGCCAGTGAAGCAGGGACAAGACCTCCCCAGGACAGTACATCCCTCCAGGTCAGAAAATTTCCCATCTATGACATCCCCTGTACCTATGACACTACTTGGAACATAGTAGGTGCTCAGTAAATATCTGCAGAATAAATGACAATTTTAGGAAGCCCCCGTCTAGGCAGGTCCCTCTCCAGTTTAGAAGTCCACATGGTGAAGGGCTCCAGGTGACACAGTGACAACACTGCTCCAGAAACAAGCTTAGAAGGAGGCCTCCCCATTTCCTCCCAATCTGTGTACATGAGTGTCCTGGCTTTCTGCTCCCCTTACTGGAAAAGGGTTCCATAATATCACCACATTGGGAAGTAGGTTGCAACATATGCTACTGAGGGACATTAACATTCAGTCCATGTCCTAGTCCTGGGCCACTTTTCAATTCTCTCCCAGCAAAATATTCAGCCCACACACTTCTTGTGGTTCAGTCCTTGCCTCTTGCCTCTTGCCCTCTACTGGTCTGGTGTGACCATTTCTGGGGAGTAGGAAAGGGCCTGGAGAAGAAGGATTGAGGACCCAGGAAAAGCTGGCCCTCACCAGACACTGGGTCTACCAGCGCCTTATTTTGGACTTCTAGGACATGGACTGAATGTTAATGTCCCTCAGTAGCATGTGTTGCAACCTACTTCCCAATGTGGTGGTATTATGGAGGTGGGGTCTTTGGAAAGTGATTAGGCCATGAGGGTTGAGCCCTCATGAATGGGAATTGTGCCCTTACTAGTATAAGAGACCCCAGAGAGCTCCTAGCCCCTTCTGCCATGTGAGGGTCTAATAAGAAGAAGGCCAGCTATGGACCAGGAAGCTGGCCCTCACCAGACACTGGGTCTACCAGCACCTTATTTTGGACTTTCAGCCTCCAGAACCATGAGAAATATATTTCCCTTGTTTATAAGCCGCCCAGTCTCTGGTACTCTGTTGTGGCAGCCTCAACTAAAGGAGTCAGAATATAAAGAAAAGCAAGAGAGCCTGGCTGGTGTAGCTCAGCGGTTGAACCTCGAACCAGGAGCCAAGAGGTCGCTGCTTCAATTCCCGGTTAGTGCCCATGCCCAGGTTGCGGGTTCGATTCCCAGTGGGGGCCATGCAGAGGCAGTCAATCCATGACTTCCTCCCTCAACGATGTTTCTATCTCTCTATCCCTCTCAATAACAATATATTGAAAAAAGAAAAGCAAGAGAATAACTTCAGGAGAGCAGTTACCTGGGCTGAGGGGTGGGGATGGGGCTTCAAAGACAGTATCCTGTTCTGTTTCTTAGTCTAGGCTGTAGGGACATCAATATTTAAACTGCACACATTTGTTATCAATACTCTTCACTATGAAAGAGTATTAGTATGGAAAACTTTTCATAATAAATATTATAAAAGAAATATAGGAGGAGCCGATTCTGTACGTGCAGCAGAGGGAACACAGGCCAAGCAGGTTTCAGGAGGTTGTGCTGTGGATTTGGTGTCTCTTGTAGCATCTGAGAAATGTTAAGTGGAGGCCTCCAGTTTTTGTGAGATGACTTGTGTTTATTGGGCTATGTCTTGACCTTGACACACTCCAGGCCTGGCACACAGGGTCACGGCTCTATAACCCCTACATTGCCTTGACTTTGCAACCCACGGACAAGGCTGAGAGGCTTTTGATCAATGGAAGTAGAATTCAAGAAACAGCTGCATCCCAGGGGGGCTGGGTAATCCCGAGCAGGTGCCTCCCTTTCTTTGGGCTCCTTGTCTGATGGGAATAAACTATGCTCTTTGCCTCACCTTCCTCTCAGGGCCCATGTGAGGATTAAATGAGAACATGTAAATGAAGGTGCTTCGTAAACCAGAAAACACAGTGTCACTGTAGGATGACTATTACCATAACGACTCCTGGCAGCGAAGTACTCTGAAAATGATATAAAGTGTCCTCAAAATGGGAGGCATTTGTGTTATGACTGGGCATAACTTTCAGCCAAGGTTTTCTGGAACGGAATCAAGTTCTCATACCACTCTAGCCAAAACGGGTGGAAAGTACACTTAACAGCTGTCTTCTAGTTCCACAAGATTTATGATGAGAAGCTATAGAGCACCACGGTTAGGAACCAGACTTCAGGCCAAACAGCATGTGTTCAAATCTCAGCACCACTGCTTACAAGTGTGGACCAAGTATGACCTCAGCACAAGTTGGTTCACCTCTCCAAGACACAGACAGTCCTCTTATGGGAAAAGAATGGCCATGCCATAGAGCACTTATGAGCAGTACATGTGTTAGTATGTAAAGTGCTTGCATAGTACCCAGTTTGGAGTAAGCCTTATATTAGTAGGTCAGAGTCTCCATTTTCTGAGGCGAAAAGTTAAACATGAGGCACAATTGCAGTCATCAATTGGGAAGCTGGATCAGACACTTGGAAACACTTCCTTGCAAAGTTGCATAGTGTTCGCCATGGAGCTTGGAGGGTTCCCCCATTAGTGCCTTCCTGGACAACGGTGGGCAAGTGCAGTGGCAACCTTTTCAACAAAGCTGAAGCTCGAACACTTTCTAGGTCCCCCTTTCAAAAATACCTAGCAAAAGATCCCAGGGTTCGGGAGAAGCCAGAAGCTGAGATAGATAAAGGCTTGGAACATGCTGACCAATGCCCCATGGTCTTGTCATTGTTTGTGAATCTGTGGGTGCCATGAAGGTCCAAGCAATGACATGTGTGAAGTCCTCAGGTGATACCTGACACAGTGAGCTCTGTAGTCATTGCTATCTTCTGTGTGTCCACCTGCCCATCCTCAAGTGATTGTTGTAAGCAGCACTGTCCAAAGTAACTTTCCATCATGACACACGTGTTCTGGACCTGCACTGTCCATGTGTCCAACTGGCCACGTGAGGCTGTCGAGCACTGGAAATGTGACTGGTGTGACTTGGGCAATTTAACTATTTTCCTTTTTTTTATTTAAAATTTTTTTCAATACAATTAGTTCCATTGAAACTAATATTATATCATATTAGTTTCAGGTGTACAGCATAGCATAGCGGTTAGGTTAGACATCTGTATAACTTACTAAGTGATCTCCCCAAGCGATTACAAGTATCCAATCACTTTTTTAAAAAGTGATTTGATTATAATTAATGTAAATAGCTGCCTGTGACTAGTAGCTACCATATTGAACAACACAGGATAAGTAGGCGCATCACTTCTTGGCTCATCATCGTTCCAGGTTTCCAATCCTTCTGACGTGCGTCCAAGCCCAGCACTGTCTCCAGGTGAGGGTGCTCCCTGTGCACACGCTGCCTGGCAGCTACCCTGCCACACCACTAACCTGAATATACTGGCTTGTGCCTCTGTCCCTCTGTTTCAAATGCCCCTTTTGCCTTGTCTGCCTGGCAATCTCTTCAGGAAGCTTTCTCAGGCTTCTTCCTATCCAAGCAGGGGTAAGGAGACCACCTCTGTCTCCCCTGGCCTCCAGAGCTTTTCCTCACTCTGGTATTCACCCAGCAAGTTGTCCTTGATGATTACTGGCCTGGCCCTCTTTCTAGTTGCTCCCCGCAGGCTGATCAGGGCCATGTCGCAAGCATTTCGTACCCCCAGTGCCCTACGCAGGGCTTGGCTATGGCTGGTGCACAGAGATCTGTAAGCACAGCCCCTGCACCTGTGACCTCACACCGACTCTTTCAGAGGGAATCACTGATACCCACTAAGGCGCTTCCCCTTCCCAGGCTGGTCCCCTTAGCATCGCTGGCATACACATCAGCCAGCGATTGTAGGATGCATCATTGATCCGGTAATAGCTTTTTTGAGAAAAGAAAACAAACAAGCACAACGTATAAATGACACATTGATTGTAAGACACTTTCTGCTTTCAGAAATGTCAAAATGTAAAGGGAAAAAATTGCTTAAAATAGTGAGCTGGGCTCTGGGGAGTTGTCCTCCTGGAGAATCAGTCGGTGGTGGCTCATGAAGGGCACCTCCGCGCTCCTCGCTCTTACTCTCCTCTGTTGTCTTATTCCAAGGGCTCTCTCATTGGGCCCCCAGACCAGGAGGATTCAGCTGTGTCCTATGGTTTTTTGAATAAATCAAATGGATAAAACATTTTGAATAAAATGTTTTTCTGGTTATAACAATATACATAGTTATTGTACAAAATCCTATTTCATCGAAGGATCTTTGCATTGGCTGTTCCTTCTTCCTAGAGCACGCTTATCCCAGAATTCATCTGGGAGCCATCCCGGCAGAAGTTTGTCTCACCCTCCCCCCATCAGTGTCTCTCCAATTAACTATCTCATTTTCTTCCCAGCACTTATCAGCATTTGGAATTAATTGTGTATTTGTTTATTCCCTGTCTCTTCCCAACAAGACTGTAAGCTTCTCCAAAGCAAGGATTTTATCTAGCAGGTACTCGAGAAATTTTTGTAACTCAAAATACAGGAAAGCATAAAGAAAACACGACAGACTCCCCGTGGCCCCACCACTCAGAGAATCACAATTAACATTTTAGTTCACAGCAATCCTTCCAGTCATTTTCTGCATATGTGTGCTCACACACGATTCTTTTTTAAATGATGCAACTTGTCTATCTACATTACTTTGTAATCTGTTTTTCCCTCCACTTACTATATCATCAGTATCTTTCACATCCACACACATAGCTGGCCAGCTCTGTGCTAAAGGGGGCATGCTATTTCCTTGGATGGGGTAACCCTAATTGACTTAGCCAGCCCCAGAAGGTGGCACTCAGGTTGTTCCACTCCTCAGTGGTGACACACAATGCTGCAAAGGAGCATCTTTGTACAAATACCTTTGCATGATTGTCTGCTTATGGCTACCAAAGGACTTAGTATTGGACTTTGGATAAATAGTGAGAAAGGGTGAGAATCCTACTATGCACTAGAACTCTTTTGCAAAGTCCAGAGGGGGCTGAGGAAGAGATAGGAGGCAGGCCCATCTCTATCCCTTGGGCAACTGCTGTCTGTTGGAGAGCTTTACAACATCCCCCAGGGGCCCAGCACTTAGGGCTAGCACCCCTGTGCAGTTCTCAGTCCTACCTGAACAGCCAGCCACCTGGAGCTAGTGGCTAAGCCATTAAAGCAGTGGTTCTCAACCTTCTGGCCCTTTAAATACAGTTCCTCATGTTGTGACCCAACCATAAAATTATTTTCGTTGCCACTTCATAACTGTAATGTTGCTACTGTTATGAATCATAATGTAAATATCTGATATGCAGGATGGTCTTAGGCGGCCCCTGTGAAAGGGTCGTTCGACTGCCAAAGGGGTTGCGACCCACAGGTTGAGAAGCGCTGCATTAGAGGCTTAGTGATACAGTCTTATGGAAGACATCATTTTTAAAAAATGAATTATCTTGAAAGGTTGTATCTTGAAATATATAGATACACACATGCACAGCTAGTAGCATGCAATTTATCATAAAATTCTGTAATTTACGTGACTCAAAGCACAAGTATGAGCCACCAATTCACTCCGATTTCAGTTCAAAAGGGTGAAATCACTATTCCCCCCTCCCCGCTCAACCATGTAATAGCTCGTATAAAACCAATGGATACAATTTGGCTTCATTTTGAACTCTCTTTGCTGTCATTGCTTCCTGGCGATTCCCGCTACCTGTGAGCCCAAACAAATCCAGTCTGACATATGGAAACTTGGGAACAAACAATGTGTGAAAATATGGCCTTCACCATCCTCTAAGGCAGTGGTTCTCAACCTTCCTAATGCCGTGACCCTTTAATACAGTTCCTCATGTTGTGGTGACCCCCAACCATAAAATTATTTTTGTTGCTGCTTCATAACTATAATTTTGCTACTGTTATGAATCGTAATGTAAATATCTGATATGCAGGATGTATTTTCATTGTTACAAATTGAACATAATTAAAGCATAGTGACTAATCGCAAAAACAGTATGTAATTATATATGTGTTTTCTGATGGTCTTAGGCGACCCCTGTGAAAGGGTTGTTTGACCCCCAAAGGGGTCGAGACCCACAGGTTGAGAACCACTGCTCTAAGGGTTCACACCATCAAAATCTGTTTCTCTCTGCCCCTCCCAGTTCTGGTATCAACTGCCTTCACTGCAGTCAGATACAGAGTGGTGCTGATCCTTCATATGTAAACAGCACGTCACAGGCTATCATGCACCTTCCCTCCTTTACCACACCTGATCCTCACAATAGCCTTGAGAGGTTGGCTGGGCAGGATCATTGGGCTTAGTTTACAGATTAATCACTTGAGGCTCAGGATAAGAAAGGGACTTGTCCAAGGTCACACAGCAAATAGGAGATAGAGTTGAGGCCACGTCTATATCTCTGACTCCCAGTTCAGAGCCTTTTCCATTGTATCAGGGTAGAGCTGGAGGGGCCTGCTAAGTGGGCTAGGCTGGTCATTGCCTATCTCCCTTCATCTTCCCCTGGCCAGTTCCAGCCCCATGGAGCTGACCTAAAAGAGTCCCCAAACTTCACGTTGGTAAGTATTGATTGACTTAATCAGAAAAGTAAAGGGCTGATTCTGGCCAGCAGTCCATAAGAGTGAGGTGATCATATAGCTGGGTGGTTGAGAGAATCAGCTTAGTGCTAGACAGCTTCTGGTCATTATTATGAATGAATGGTGGCTAGGAGACAGTAATTGTGTACTTTAATAGGCTCACTTAGCAAAATACACAGTTGGCAACTAACTTCTATTTTGAAATTTTACTTTTCCATGAAATCTCAAAATCTGAAAACCACTGACTTCTATAACCACAACAAGAAGTTTTTTTAAAAAAATCACCTAGATTCTAGTTCCTGTGCTAATATATCACTTGTGCCCTTTCTTCAAGCCTCAAGATGGGTGTATGAAGTAAGAATTATCTCTCTTTTATACACCTGGAAACTGAGGCCCAGAGAGGTTAAATAATTTGCCCCCAGTCACACAGCTAACAAGTCCCAAAGGAAGGATTCTCACCAAGTCTGTCTAACTCCAAAGCGTAGCTACCTGGAGGAGGAGGAGAAATTGCCCCAGCATAACTAAGCAAGAATGTGTGTGTTCACTCACTCACTCACTCACTCATTCACTCTTTCATTAAATCTTTGCTGGAAAGAAGATACTTGGGGATGGGCAGTTTGGAGTCCTGGCTGTGACCTTTATCATCTGAATGACCAGGTGGCCACCTAACCTCTCAGAGCCTTGACATCTCCACTGTAATGTGAGAATATAACATTTTTCTAAAGGGCCTGGTGTGAAGACTGGCTGCATTAGCATGCGTGGAGAGGGGCCAGCAGTGCCTGGCACATAGTAGGTGCTTGAAGGACACCAGGCCCCTGCCTGTGCAGGTCACCAACCCTCAGGGTTTGGGGTTGGAAATGCTCATTGATATCATCTGACTCAGTTCTCCCACTTCACAGACAAGCAAATCAAGACTCAGAGATGGGACCAGAAATCACATCTCCTCACCCCCTCATATTTTGCTTTTTCTATGACAGCAGGTTAGTGACTACTTCTTCAAAGCAGCATTGAAGTAAATGGTAATGTAAATAGAATGGAGATAAATGAGAGCATTGATAATACGTTGTTGGGTAGTTTAAAGGAAAACAATAATTTTTTTTTGACAAAAGAGTAAGTGTCTAAAATATATTTTCTTATTTATCAAGCCAGTATCCACACTTACTCTGTGCCTGCCAGGTAATAACTAAGGACTTAAGAAACATCAACGCATTTAATCATCACTACAATCCTATGATAGTCACTACTGCTATCATCCCCACTTTACAGAGGAAGAAGCTGAGGTAGTGAAAGGTTAATTAACTTCCTCAAGGCCCTATAACTAGCAAATTGGCAGAGCTGGGATCTGAACCCAAGCAGTCTGGCTCTAGAGTCTATATCATAACCACTGTGCCATGCCACATCTCACTCAGAAAAACGAATTGCTTTCTACAATGTATACAAGAGTGTTCCTACACATTACTTGAGAACATTTATGATCCTCATAATCATAATGGAAATAACAGGAAATAAAAACAATACAAACAGACAGTTCTTTCTGTGATTCTTTTTGTGAAACGTAATAGTACCTACCCAAAGTTTCCAAAAGAGCCATTCCCCTTCTCCCTCTTCTCTATGACCCGTGCCACTCCCTTCGCCTGGAATACTTTCCCTCTCTTGTCTGACTTCAAGCCTTGTCCTTCAGGACGCAGCCTGAGTGTCACCAGCTCTGGGGACAGTTTTCAGATGATGTCTCCTCGCAGCGCCCTGGGTCAGTGTTAGGGTTAGAGTTAGGGTGAGGGTTACTGTATCCTATGATGAGGAATATCAGGAAGATGATGATTTTGTTGATGGAACTTTCTCAGTGGTCTCAGATCACTCTGTTAATCCATGATACCCAGGAATATGATCAGCTATTCCTCCACTGAGGTGTGGATATGTCTTTAACACCCTTAAAACCCCAGACATTTACAGAGTGCCTTCTTGCTACCTGCCACTGCATTCACTAAGCACCCCAAGCCTTGGGGAAACACTGTCACCCTGTTTGAGCAAGGAGGACCCTGTGTGGGAAACTTGGGTAACTGGTGTGAGGCCACTCTGCTAAGGCAGAGCTGAGGCCTGAAACCAGGATCCCAAACCCCTTGTCTGAGGGAAAGCTCTCTATGCAACTGTTAGAGTAAAAACTGATTCCAGCAAGAATCAGTAATAGATGCTAAACCGAGGGGGTGCGATTTGATGAGGAACAGGATATTTACATAGTCTTGAAGTAACTCCCTATAAAAAACTTATTACGGAGGGGAAAAAGGGTCCATGGGAGGAACTGGAAATCATCTGTGACAGTTAGTTTTGTGTGTGAACTTGGCTGGGCTATAGCACCCAGTTATTTATGCAGACTCCTAGCTGGTGGTGCTATGGAAGAGTTCTGTGGACGTGGTTGCCATCTACATATAATCAGTCGATTTTAAGTAAAGCAGATTATCCTCAGTAATGTGGTGAGCCTCATCCAATCAGTTGAAAGACCCTCAGAGCAAATACAGGTTTCCCGGAGAAAGGAATTCTACCTCAAGACCGAGGCGCCAGCCCCGGCCCGAGTTCCAGCCCCCTGCCCTCCAGGCTGCCCTACAGATTCAGACTCATCAGCTCCACAATCGTTGGAGCCAATTCCTTAAAACAAATCTGTATCTCCATCTCCATCTTCATATGCTATTTGCCCTGCTGCTCTGGAGCACCCTGGCTGATGCACCATCTTAACCAAGTGATCACAATGAACATCACCATGAAGGGGCCCTCAAATATTATCCCCTCAGAAGCACAAGAATCGCTTAGATGGTATTGCTTTTGTGAGTGGAACAAGGTACAAATGTTAATTGAACAAGAAAAGATCTGTCCTCTTTCCTTGGGAGCTCCCAGGCCGACGGTGGCACTGCCCACTGGGCCGAGTAGCCATCATGCACCTGACCCAGAGAAGGACTCGTGTGGGATGTCTGTGTTCAGATGAGGATCTGTTCTTCATCTGTCCCCTTCTTCTCCCTGCACCCCCCCTCCTCTTCCTCTTCCCCCAATAAGCACACACTGACTTGCAAACACCCACAGTTGGCAATTTCCTCCCCGCCGGCCTCAGTGTGATGATGCCAGCGCAGCGGTGAGTCACCGTGCACACATCTCTGGATTCCCGTCGGAGCTGCTTACCTAGCTAAGGAGGGATGTGGACATCGATGGCAGTGAGCAGGGACGGGTGACAGTCCAAGACACCAAGGTGCCAGCTACCTTTCTGAGCTGCAGGTGGTTTTTATGGAAGCAGAATGCTGCCCCTTATTATTTATTTCACTTTTCATTTTTAAAATGTGATTAATACCGCTCGCCAAGACATTCGGCCAACCACGCGTTATTTATGAAGCCGCCTTGGCAGGCTTGGTGCGATGGCCTAATTGCCGAGAGGGCAGAGCAGCCGTGTGAAATGAGCTCCCTCCGCCTGAGTGTGGACCAGCCTCATTGTACGGGCTATGCAGGCAGTAGTTGTCAGTGGTTCTCGCTAGGAGATGTCCAGGGCCGGAGCCCAAGAGGTCGTCTCCAGGAAGCAAGGGGTGCAGAGAGCTGTGGAGCCAGGCAGGCAGGCTGAGGGTCAAAGCCCTGCCCACTCAGGCGAGCTGGACAAGCTAGGCAACCCCACTCAGCCTTTATTTCCCCATACGTAAAATGGGCATGAAGGGCTTCAAGGGTCAAAGAGAGGGTTTAATAAAGTTCACATTTGGATAATGCTGCCTGGTGCCTTCCAATAATAGGTACTCAGATACCTGCAGTTTAATGTTTACCAGAGGGTAGCCTCCTGGTGGAACAAAGCTTGGTGTATTTTTAAAAATATTTTTTATTGATTTCAGAAATGAAGGGAGAAGGAGAGAGGGATAGAAACATCAGTGATAAAAGACGATTCGATCGGCTGTCTCCTGCATGCCCCCTTCTGGGGATCGAGCCTGCAACCCAGGCATGTGCCCTGACCGGAATCGAACCGGGACCTCCCGGTTCATAGGTTGATGCTCAACTACTGAGCCATGCCGGCTGGGCCAAAGCTTTGTTTTGTATGTTATCTCTGCTACTTATTCCCCAGGTGACTCTGGGCAATTATTGAGCCTCTCTGTGCCTTAGTTCCCTCCTCTGTAAAATGGGTATACTCACAGGGTCGAAGTAAGGATTAAATGAGATAATCCATACCTGGCATTACATCAGTGGCCAATGTAGCTGCTATTATTGTTGTAATTTCTTCCCTTATATTCTGCCCAATTACTTCCATAGCCTGCTGGTGTAGTCCTAAATATCACCTCTTCCGCAGAGTCTCCCTGATCCCTTGAGTAGAAATAATAACACCCCCCTCTCTGCAGCTGAGATGCTCCGTACATCTCTATTATGACCACTCTCAGGGTCTGAGCCCTCCCAGCTTTACAGGAGGCCCTCTCACCTGTACCACCTTCAGATGGGGCCAGGTTTTATCCATTGCTGCAAACCTGCCATATAGCTGCTCAGCCCTTATGCACTCTCAGCACACAGAGAAGATGGTAATGTTGTTCCTAACCAGCATGGAGCGCAGGGTTAGAGGGCTGTGTCCCCCTGTAACTCATTCCCAGCACACTGAGCACACCGGGAGTCCCTTGGCACCCAGGAGGTGCCAGGGGAGTGAATGTGTGCTGCTGAGAAAATGGCGGACCACAAGGATTTCCTTAGCAGCTGCCCCCCTCCCTGTCAGCAGTTTGCGCAGGACCAGTGGACGTGCTGGGCTAGGAGAGAAAATGAATGTCTGTTTTGGCCTCCTGAATCCATAAGAAGAAGAGACCACAGACCCAGCCAGGTCCATGGGAATGTGCATTTCAGGCGAGTTCCAAAGCTCAGTGCCAAAAAAAAAAAAAAAAAAAAAAAATAGGAGGTTGCCCTGAGCCTCAGGCTGCCCGTCTGGGAGGATGGTGGAGCTGTGTCTACTTTGGAAGGAAGGGTGACACGCCCTTTGTCCGTAAAGCCCCTGCCTCTGCACCTGCCCCTGCCTTCCCAGGCGATCAGGCCGTGGCCATGTCCTGGGCCCATGCTGAGAAGGCTCTCCATCCTCTAACTCATTCACCAAATGGGGTCAGCTCCATTCTACAACAAGCATCCTTAGTGCCTCCTCAATGTAACTCATTCACCAAATGGGGTCAGCTCCATTCTACAAGCATCCTTAGTGCCTTCTCAATATGCCAGGATCTGTGCTGGGCACGGGGGGCTTAGACATAGGGAAGCCAGGAGCCCACTCTCTAGTGGGGAAACTGCCATAGAAACCCAGATATAATACGGTGCCACATAGATCTGTGCTGGGCACGGGGGGCTTAGACATAGGGAAGTCAGGAGCCCACTCTCAGGAGCCCACTCTCTAGTGGGGAAACTGCCACAGAAACCCAGATATAATATGGTGCCACATCGGCAGTGGATGCCTTATGCACAGGGACACAGGTCAGAGAGAAAGGAGTGGTGAGTGGGTCAAAGAAGACCTCAGAGAGATGAGGCCAGAGCATGGCTTTGAAGAAGTTTGTGCGGTGGAATCAGTGGGAGAAAGGCGCTCCGGCAGAGGGACCAACACTGGAAGATACAGAGCTATCTGTGAAAAACATGGTCTATGTGGGGAACTCCAAGTTCACTGTGGGAGGGCAAGGTGTGAGCAGAGAGGTGGGGTGGGTGATGAGGCCGAGGAAGTAATTTCAACCTGCCTCACCCCGGTGTGGCTGCAGGGGAGGTGGCCTTTTCAGCCCAACCATGAACGTGTCCTGCCATGGGCAGTACCGTCTCTGAATGCTTAAAGGAGACCCACCCATGTGAGTACACCTGTGTCTGCTTATGTATAAACAGTATGGAGTCAAGTTGTAGAATGTGGGTGGCTGAGCTCTGAGACACAGGAAATTCTGAGAAACACAGGTGGAGCTAGGTGTGATGGGGATTATGGCATGGGAGAGGGTATGGCAGAGGGCACAGGGAGCTGTGAACTGAGAAAGAGACCTGGTTTCGGACTCTGTTCTAGTGATGTTGCATATGGTTCGGGCAGGTTGTTCCTTGCTTAGGGACATACAGCTGATGGGGTGCTACAGGGCTGGGCTCACCTGGTGGGGGAGGTACACCATTTCCTAATTCATGCAAAGGGGTTGCCTGGGCACTGGGTCAGGTCGCCTGTGGTAGCAGAGCTTCTTTTAAATGGAAAAGCTGGCTCAGGTGACTGCCCTAGTCCCTCCCAGCACCACCGCTACACACACAGGCACACTGGGGTAATTCCTCCTTGGTCAAAAGGATCACTGCTAGGGAAGATGGTCCAGTTCAGCCAGACTGGACTCCCAGCCACCCCTCCCCCCAGGCTC
>NW_005370762.1:446539-472453 GCF_000412655.1 Myotis brandtii | reverse complement strand
CCTCCCCCCTCCCAGGTCCCTTTGGTGTAAATGCCCTCTGAGACCAGTCTCCCCTGATGCAGAGTAAGTCAAAGATCAGATCTGCTTCCACCGAGCACCAGCTTGTCTTAGGAGGAAGAGGGCCCGGAAATGGGATTCTCACATCGCTGGATTCAGCAGTTTTCAGGCCTCTATTCAAACCAAATGACCCTCTCAGATGGGAGTGTAAGCTCACTAAAGGTAAATGACACACACTTAATGGCAGCACAAAAGCAAAGATGAAAATCCACTCTTTGTTTTATTATCTCTGGAGTGACACAGCAGCCAGGCCTAGGGGTCAGAGTTGGCTGGGGGGTCAGGGACATAGCTGGACTTCACTCAGGAAAGGGAGGAGGAGGAGGAGGGCTGTCTTGGAGTTGATCCAAGACCCAAAGAGGAAAAACATGGAGAAGAAAATTCATGTCTTTTATATCCTGGTTTTCTGAACTTCTCATGGGGCTCTGTCGGAGTCACTCCCCCACTACTAGACTGGTGGTGGTGGTGGTGGTGGTGTGTGTGTAAGAGGTGAGGGAAGGGGCAGGAGGGGGAGCTTCAGATATCATGAAATCCATTTTAATCACTCCCTGCAATCCACAACACTCTGTAATTACAAGGCTCTTATGCTCAAGTACAGAAAAACTCACCGAGAAAGCAACATTAAGCTTGCAAGCGGAAACATGAAAATTTATGAAACGCATAATTAAGGATGCAATGACAATGTTAACTCTCCCCTTTGCCAGCCCAGGCACTGGAGAGCATCAACCAAATGGGCAAATCTAAACCCTGAGGCATCTGCCGCTGACACTGAGACCCCTGACACCCCCACCCAGGCCTGCTCTCTCCCTGGATCCCCACTTGCTATTGCCAAAGGCTCTCTATCTGGGGCCAGCTTCCACAGACTGAGCCCTAGGGGAGGGAGGGGAGACTGGTGTACCTTAGGGAGCAGGAGCCAAAGAGCTGTGCTTGAGAAATGACCCCTGTGCTTGGAGTCACCTGCAGAATCCCTGAAAGACATGGCCAGACCTTGACATTCTTTCCTACTAGCGGAGGGAATAGAGGGGTGGGGGTTGCGGTTCTCTCCCATCAGTGTCTTGGGCTCCCCAGATGTTCCTCCATTCTTAACCCTTAGCCCAGCACCTCCTCGGTTCTCTCTTCCAGGACCCCCAGTCTGCCTCCATCTCAATCCTCGCTGCCAACCCTACACCGCGAATCCACTCTAAACAGGCCTCCAGGCCAATCTCCCTAAACATGCATTTAAGAATACTAGTAAGTCCCCTGCTTCCTCTTTCAATGTCAGGAAAAATAAGGCAGGACTCAAAGTTGTAGCTAAAGTGTAATCTTAACTATGATACAAAAAAAAAAAAAAAAAAAAAAAAAAAAAAACAACTCAGAAAGGGAGAAGGAAATGAACCATATGGCCACTGGTTACTTTTGGATTTGGTACCCGCAGGGCAAGAGGAGGAGGAAAAGATTAACAGGGCTTCATACCTTTCTTACTGGTGCAAGTTTTCACAATGAATAAAACTTACAGTCAGGAAAAAAATGAAATAAACTTTAAATGTCACTTCTGTTCAAAATTCGTCTGTAGGTCCTTCCTTTCTACATGACAAAATAGAAACCCCGAGCCTGGTGTTTGCAACCTTCTATCCGGTCCTTATCAAAGGGCCGCCTGCATGGGTGTGTGGCCCTGCAGTGATCAAGGCCCTGCACACAGAGGGCCATGCTTACTTAGTTGAATGCTCTGCAATGGCCATCTTGAAATTCTTAGTCATTTTTTTTTTTACAAGGGGCCCCATATTTTAATTTCGCACTGGCCTCCCACAATTACGTCACTGGGCCTGTTCATCAGAGTTTCTTTATCAAGAGATATAACAGTCCAATGATTCAGAAGAGAACAATGCAGACAGCAACAATTTGGATTGCTGTGCCAGGTGAGGGTCTCCAAGGCTGTGGTCAGATGGTTAGGAAACCACACCATGAGAATTAGAAATGTTTAGCCTGGGGATGTGGAGAGCCAGGGGACACTTATGTCCAATGTTCACTGAGTACCTTTAGCACTCTTCTAGGCTCTAGGAATATAGTTGTGAACAAAGGAGGCCAAGTCCCTTCTCTTCTGAGCTCTAGTGCCATTCAGGGCAGACCCACAACAAACCAAAAGTGATCAATGTTAGGTAGGACTCTGAAGAAAAGTAAATCAAAGTAAGGGAGCCAGAAAAGGCTGGAGGAGGGGCCACACTACTTGATTTAGGACCCCATGGAAATGTGGAAGATGTAAACACATACACAGACAATTACAATACACAGTGAGCTTTGCCATGGAGGGGCTCAGTGTGAGCCTAAATGAGAAGCAACCTGTCCAGCCTGGGGTGGACAGAAGAAGGGCTTGGGGGAGGGGGGCTGGCATTTAGTCAACTTTGAATCACCTCTTTATCTCCCCCTCTCAATCCCTGCACCAGCAGAAATCACATCCTATTGATTTTTCTTCCACTCCCACTACAGTGGACTAGCTTGGGTCTTCATTTCCCCTGAATAATTTCAATAAGCTTGATCTAGTCTTTTCTTCTCGTGCTATACCCTCTACCTTGGGCTTCAGCCTAAATCTTTTTCACTAACTTTAACCCCTTCCTTGAACTCCCAATCTGAATATCAACTGCCTTTGTTTCTGAGGATTTCTAGCATCTGAAGGAGGGTAAGGTTTGCCAACTTTCCAGCTGGCCTCAGATGCTGTTCCTCTCATTCCAAGGTGCCTGTGATCAAGGTGAGGACACTGAGGCACAGATGGATGGAGAGGACAAGACAATGGCAATACACAGTGAGCTTTGGCAGGGAGAGGCAAACAAGAGCTTAACATTCCTAACATAAATCCCCAGTTATTATGCCTACTCCACAGATGAAGAAACCAAGACTCAGAAAGGTTAAGTAGCTTGTCCTCACTCACACAGCTATTAAGTGGTAGAGCTGGGATTCAGCACCAAAACCTGTTTGTGGTACCTAATGGATGGTATTGCCATAGAGAAAAGAGTGATACCCTTATGTCTAAGTCAAGCTGGTGTTTAACACAACACCTGTGACAGTGTGCTGAAGTAGTATTATAGCCACACAGATGGGAAGAAGTATTTTTAAAAATGTCTCTCTCCCCCACATGAATATTTATAATCAGCGTTTTCTGTTAAACACGCCATGTGAGAGTTGCTTTTTAAAGGACTTGTCCTATAAAGCAAGTAAATCATTTTGTTTCTGAACATGAACAATCAACCCTTATTTACCTACTACCTAGTACCTTTGCTGGAGTCAAAAATACATTGTCTGAGGCCAGGTAGAACTCAGGTCCCAATTCCAGTTTGACATCAGCTGTGTGGCCTTGGACGTGTGGGTCACCTGGCCTGTTTCCCTTATTTGTAAAACCGAGATGATTATACCTCACAGGACTTTGGGGTGATATTAGAAGAAATTTGTGCAGAATGCTTAGCGTGAATCCACATGTAAGTAACATTTTTATTTTTTAGGTGATCTAATTTACTCTCCAGTTCAGCTACTTCAAGTTACCTCTATCATAACCACCACTCCCACCACCATCATTACCATCATCATTTTATTTGGCTTTCCAATTGAGCTTTTTCTTTTGCTATGATGCTGATGTTGATAATGCAGCTATTCAAGTTGCTGTCAAATTCAACTCACACATTTGTGAGGAAACCCTAACCTTAATATTGAGTTTAGTGGTAGCCACACCCTGGCATCCTGACCACACTGTGCCCACATGGTTTTCTCCTTCATCAGCTCTGTCTTCACCTCAGAGCCAGGCACATATTAGACGTGCGTGAGGGGAATCATCATTTCTTTCTACACAAGTGGTACAAATCTTTCCTATTTGGGCAAAATGGGCAGGTGGGTAGTTGCAAGGCTGATGTGGAGTCCAGGTGGTGTCAAGTCCAGTCTCTGGCAGAGGTGGTCATTCAGATGCTATGGACATGATTGGGTCTAGCCTAGTAGTGACTCGGACGAGTGAGGCTATCTGGTGCTTGGCTCCGAGAGCCAAGTGAAGATCAAACACAACCTTGGCTTAGTCAAGGCTCTGCTTTCTTGAAGGATTCTGGACCAGATGCTCAACCAAACTTTCCATGGCCCCAAAAGATGTGAAAGTCAATCAATAAGTGTAGCTTTTTGCACTTTTCCCTGGAGAGCAGTGGCCACCTTCTCCTGCCATCTGTAGGTCGAAAGCCACTTAAAAGAATGTGGTAAGGTAAGCCTCACTCTGCCTTCCTCAGTTTTGTGGTTTGAGGTCAGTCATTTGACCTTCCTAAGCCTCAATTTCTTCATCTGTAACATGGAAATACCCACCTCCCAAGGGTAAGTGAGGGTCAAATGGGATCACTTCATAATTAGCTCTTAACAAACACTAGTTCCCTTTCCCCTTTCCCTTCTGACATATCTTTTCAAGGAACATAGATAAAAAGCCCCAGGAGATGAAAATGATTATAAAAGGAATTGGTAAATGATAAGAGGACAGAAACAGGGCCAAACACTGCTGGTGCATGCCAAAGCCCTTCACAGATGCTGTGTTGTGCCATTCTTGGGATGATTCTGGAGGGAAGATATCACCTAATACTTATTGTAGTAAAATACACATGACATAAAATTGACCGTTCCACATCATTGTTAAGTGTACAGTTCGGTGGCATTAAGCATTCACGTTATTGTGCAACCATCACCACCATCCATCTCCAGAACTCTTTCCATCATGCAAAACTGAAACTCTATATCCATTCAACAATGACTCCCCATTTTCCCCTCCCCCCGGCCTTGGCAACCACCATTCTACTTTCTGTCTCTATGGATTTGATTACTCTAGGTACTTTGTGACTAGCTTACTTCACTTAGCATAATGCCCTCAAGGTTCACCCATGTTGGAGCATGTAGCAAAATTTCCTTCCTTTGGAAATGCTGACTAATATCCCACTGTATGTACATACCCCATGTGTTTATCCATTCATCAGTCGATGGACACTTGGGTTTCTTCTACCTCTTGGCTTTTGTGAATAATGCTGCTATGAACATGGGTATATAAATATTTCTTGGTGTCCATGCTTTTTATTCTTATGGTATATACCAGTGGTCGGCAAACTGCGGCTCGGCTCGCAAGCCACATGCGGCTCTTTGGCCCCTTGAGTGTGACTCTTCCACAAAATACTGACTTCTGCGCATGGGCCATGAAGTTTCAATCGCACTGTACGTGTGCGCCCGCACGTGGTATTTTGTGGAAGAGCCACACTCAAGGGGCCAAAGAGCTGCATGTGGCTCTTTACCGCAGTTTGCTGACCACTGGTATATACCCAGAAAAGAAATTGGTGGATTATATGGTAATCACATTTCTAGTTTTTTGAGGAATTATTATACTATCTACCAGAGTGTCTATTTTACCTAATCCATTTTTAAAGGTGATATTTTTGAGGTCGCAAGGCTGGGCAAGAGGCATGAGGCCCCACAGGGTAGGAAGTGACAGTCAGAAGCCAGTGGGGCCCAAAGTCCCCTCATTGTACAGAGCAGTGGTTCCCAAAATGTGGGCTCAGCCAGGAACTTCAGAAAATTGAGCCTACTTGTTAAGCATACAGATTCCTGGACCCCCAAGTCTAGAGAAATAAAGTTACTAGGGACAAAGTGGGGGGGGGGAGTGGAAGGCACGGGGAGAAGGGGGGTCTGTAATTTCAAAACAACAACAAAAACAAACCAAAGAAACCCAGGGTGTGTCTGGTGGGCAGCCAGGTTTGATAACTTATTTATTATTGTGATAATTGTCATTGTTGTCCTTGTCTGTAAACAAAATCATCCTCAGCAGCATTCTTTACCCAGATCAGCTTACCGATTTGTAAACATGTGGCAACAGTGGGAATGTAAGCATTACCAGGAAATCTCAACCCTGGGCTTGCTCTTCGGCAATTGCTGGCTTTCAAAGGGCGACACATTTAGCATCCTAATCAACAAGGCATCCGTCAGGCGCCTACCCAGGCCTTTCCTAGGTTCCTAACACTCATTAAGCAGCTCAAGCCATGTGTTCTTAAGTAAGTGTGTACAGAGGCAGGCCTTTGGCATTTTAATCTCATTAGTACATGGAAGCCCTAAGAAGCAGCGGCCTCAGCAGCCCTTCGCCTCTATGGAGTGAAATTCTCCAGAGACTGAGACTGGCCCCCCATCCCCCTGCCATTGCCTACCCACCCTCTCCAGCTCTGCATCCTCTCCTGGGCCCCAGGGAGTGAGTCTGGGAGATCAGAGCTTGAGGACTTCCAGGGTGCTGGTCGCAGATAACTGGATAAACCAGCCCAGGTAATCAGGCTGCCTGCAGCCCAGAACCGATATTGAATTATCTACCCTCACCTGACTTGTTGAGTTGGCACTGGCCATAGGCACTGCTCCCTGAATGCAACTGTCTGGGTCTCCTCCCCCATCAGTACTCTTGATAGAAGCCAGACAGGCCGTGGGGCCTTGGGAAGGGAGCATCCACAGGCAACCTTCCCAGCACAAAGCCCTCATTGTGGGAGGAAGAAGGCACGGGGGAGGCGGAGGGAATGCTTATCTTTTGTCAAGTCCAGCCAGCTGAAGGGTCTCCAGCAAAAATAACTTTAAACACTAAAACATGGGGGAATATGCAAACTATGTGACTATGACCGTCTTCTTCCCTGGGGCAGAAAGAGCTGAGCTTTCTTTGCAAATGTCCATAGACACACACACACATTAACACATATGCATAGTATGATTCTGCTCAAATAATGAGGCAAATGTAAAACAGAATTCTCCATCCGTCCAATCACTTCATTGAAACGTTAACTTAGTGTCTACCATGGCCCACGCAGATGCTGGAGGAAGCAGCCATCATCTAGATCAGAGGGCTCTAACTGGAGGGGCATGTTGCTGCTTAAAAAACCTGGAACCTGTATGTTGGCTCACCAAGCACTGTCTATAACTGAATCAATGTCAGACACAGCATATCTAGTGGCTGTTAGGATGAATACACATTGAGTTCAAACATCACCGAATCCACAGCAAGTTCCTGTCATTATATATTTCCTCAGCCAATGAAAGCTGAGAGTATACTAGTAAGTACTAATCACTGGGATATTTGGACATGCTCTCAACAACAAGAAGTGCAGACTCATCATACCTGGTTTCATGACTGGAGATGACAGCAACCACAACCACAGTAAGTAACTAAATCACTTTCTAGGTGTCGGGGATTATTCTAAGTGCTTTATTTGTTAACCCCCACAACAAATCTATGAGCTGGACTTTGCCATTCTTCCATTTTGCAGATGGTAAGACTGACCACAATTTGCTCAAGGTCACATGCAATAGGGACAAAGCTGGGATTCACTCGAAAAGTACAGCTGCTGAGTCAGTGTTTTAATTACCCTTGTCATGGTGGGCAGGCTCATTCCCTCCAAACACTCTCATTTTAAAGACGTAGAGAGGCCATGGACTGTGCTCAGAGTCACCTGGCGAGTGCTTGAGGGAGCTGGGTAAGAACTCAGCTTTCCTGTTCCTATTCTAGTCAGGGTGAATTTTAACTAACCCAGACTTCACCCCAAAGTTAAAATCAAAATCATGTGGGCTTGGGACAAAGGAAAGGCATAGACACTCTAAAGCTCAAAGTAAAACAAACGCTGTCTTCTTCTACAATCTAGAGTAGAGCTTCCTTTTCCTGGGTTATTATTTTGTCTAGGATTCCTTGGGAGAAATTCTTGACACCTGGGAAGGGAAGCGCAGGTTGTGTTGAAGGTACTGGGGACTCACAGCTCCTAGATCCATTATTTTAGGCATAAAACAGCCCAGCTCTTTCCTGGCTTAAACAGACATCATTTTTCTCCGATTAGCATCTCACAGCCAGGAAACCCTAGGAATGAGGGTTTCCCTCTGATCAAGTGGTGCCCAATTACCTCCCAATGACTTGTCCCTGGTTGCTGGGCCAGACTGAGAGGTTGGCTCAGGAAGTCACCGTTTGTTGGGCGACAGGTTCTGGGGAGGCAGCAGGTAGCAGCAGAAAGAGTTTGGAGTCTGCCAATCTTGGAGGGGCATTCTGGACACACTGGCTGTGTGACCACGGACAAGTTTCCTAGCTACTCTGGGCACCAGTTTCTGAATCTATAAATTGAGGGTAATACTTTCCTTCTTTATGAGTCAAGATATGCAAATTACTTGGCACAGTTTTGCTCTGAAACATGATACTATACGAATAGATCAGTGTTTCCCAAGCCTTTTATTGTAGAAGAAACACTTCTTTTTTCCTAAAGAACATTTAAAGTTAAATTCTAATGTCTCAGAGATAAGATAGCCTCTGGGTCAGTGAGGGGTTGGGGGCTTACAGTCCTGCTATTTTGCTTCCTTTCCTCCAACAGTGACCTTGAGGTTCTCCTAGAGAACACAATTTGACTAGGTAACCACCAGTCCCCTTTCAACCGCAATTAAGGAAAAAAAGAAAGGAGAAAAGAAAGTGAGGGAGGAAGGAAGAAGAGAAAAGGATACTCTTGTCTGTCCTTAACCAGGAGAACTAACTGGTCAAGCACCATTATTACCAAGATGAACTTGGTTTCCACCCTCATAGGCATACACAGAGAGAAGTCAGACCAGGAACAAGTAACTTAAAGATTAAAAGGCAATTAAAAAAAAAAGGTAGGGCGGGTTCCCTGGCAGTTTGCCTCAGTGGTTAAAGCAATGTCCCCAAGACCAAAGGGTCGAGGGTTTGATCCCGGTCAAGGGCACATACCTCAGGTGCAGGCTCCATCCCTGGCCCAGTCGGGTCATGTGTGGGAGGCAACCAATCAATGTTTCTCTCACATCAATGTCTCTCTCTCTCTCTTCACCCTCCCCTCCACTCTCTCTAAAAAATAATAATAATAAATAAATGGGAAAAATATCCTTAGGTGAGGATTAAAATAAAAGGGGGGCGGGGTCTGTGGGAACACAAAGCAGGGGTTCTGATTTATTAGTCAGGGGATCAGGGGAGTTGGGGCCTGGAAGATGAGAGAAGATGGCTGCTGGGACCAGCTGAATAGGGATAGTACAGGGAGAAGATTTTGGACTCGGGAGGTTTGGGCTTGGTGACCGATGAGACACAGGGCCATGATAGAGAAGGAGCTCTCAAGGATGACACCCAGGCTGCTGGCCTAGAAGCCAGGTGTGAAGCTGAGAGAAGCAGGTGCAAAGAACAAGATTCTGCCTGCTCCATTGTCAGCATTGCACCGGATCCAATGGGCACCCCTTACCTACGGCTCACCCAGCGGCTGGTCCTCCCCAGGGAGGCAGAGACAGGAGGAGCTGACTGCCACCACACCCCACGACAAGCACTAAGGTCGGGAGAACTCTCTGTGGCCCACAAAAACCTCTGCAGGCAGAAGCAATGCTGCAAAGCACATTGGCTGCCTGCAGTACATCAATAATAGATGTGCTGGGCTCCCTGGGAAATATTCACCCAGCCGGAGCGGTGGAGCTCCAATACCCGGGAACGGAACCTGAGCCTTACCTCAAACAGCCCTGACTACTGAAAAGGAAGCAGCCGCATCCCCGCCCTTCCCGATGCCGGTGAGAAGACACATGCAGGCAGCCTTGCTCAGGAGCATGAGGATCGCGGTCAGCTGGGAAACAATGGGAACGGGAACTCGGATAAAGGCCCCGGGGGGTAACCACATGAAGCCGCCAACAAATGCTGGTGCTTATGTGGTGCTTACCACCTGCCGACCCCTCTGAGGACCCTGCCTGTATTAACACTGAATCCCGGTGCTATGAAGCTGGGCACTATATTTAGGTCCATTTTACAGATGATGGTGCTGAGACACGGACATGTCAAGGCAACTTGTCCAAGGAACGAGCTAGGATGTGATAGAGCTGGGATTCAAACCCAGGCACTCTGGCTCCATTGCATGTACCTCAAACCACTTTGCCTTTGCTGCCTCTCATTGCCTTTTCCAAAACAGTCAAGGGAGGGGGCAAGTAGGAGAAAAGAGAGCCTACGCTGAACTGCTAGAGCCACACTTGCACGGGGCCAACGCTGTGTGTACTCTCTGCCTCCAGCCTCTGCTGAGCATCCTGGACTCTCCTCACCAGCAAGTACAGTAGCCATTCCTTCATTATTAATTATTTACTGAGCACGTATTGGGGCCAGTCCCTGAGCATGCATTTGTGGGTAGAATACGCACAAAACCTACCTCCCCCCCCCTCTGGCAGGCAGGGCCCCATTCTTCACCCTCAGAGCTACCAACCAGCCTCAGGCCACTCTCTAGGATGGAGTTTTCAAAAAAAAATAATAATAAGTTCTGAGAAGCAGAGGGATTAATAGACATGCAAATAAGTTTGGGAAAAACCTTAGGCTAGAACCTTCACTGCAGGACTTCTCAGAGCCTTTAGAGTGCTAGTGGCAGTGGTATCCACCAATACTTCTCAGATCACTCAAAAGGAAACCCTCCTCCTTAAAACAATTTTTCGTAGGCAGATGTGTCCCAGAACAAGGTTTGGGACAATTTATCCTAGGATAACAAGTGCTAGGTTAAAACATTTTTTGGAATTAGATTTCAAATTTTTAAATTTAAAAGTAAACCTTAACTTGTCACTTTATGTTTAAAATTTAGAAGCCATAGAAGCAGTAAAAACCTACTCTGTCAAATTTGGGCCCGACTGTGACCCATCCGGCAACTGGCAGGACAGGGAGGCTGGGAGCTCTGGTCTTACTCATCACTCCAGCTCCTCCACACTTAGCTAGGCCTGGATCAGAGCGGTTCTCTCTCTGAGAGTTGTTTTTAAGGACAGCACAGTGAGTGCGGTAAATAAAACCCTAGCACTGCACTGGCATGCAGAGCTGTGTCTGCCTCTCTTATCTGTCTCCATGGCTACAGCCATTCCCCGCCCAAAGGGATCTCTGGCAATGTTTTCTGCCCACCCCACACACACTCGCTTGTCTGGGTGCAGGGCAGGCCGTTCCCCACCTGTCCCCGTCCACCTCTCTGGATCCTCTCCTGCTCTCTCCATCTACTTTCCCTCACCTTGAACCTGCAGAACCTCAGGCAGTTTCCAGAGGCAACAGGGCTTCTTTCAAAAAAGGGTCCCGCCTGCTGAGTTCTCAGCAATCTGACCTGCTGGTATCCCTTTCTCTTTTCTTTTTTAATATATATTATTGATTTCAGAGAGGAAGGGAGAGGGAGAGAGAAATAGAAACATCAATGATGAGAGAGAATCACTGATTGGCTGCCTCCTGCACGCCCCCTACTGGGGATGGAACCCACAACCTGGGCATGTGCCTTGATCAGGAATCCAACCATGATCTCCTAGTTCATAGGTCGATGCTCAACCACTGAGCCATGCTGGCTGGGCTGGTTTCCCTTTCTTTAATTCTTAGCACAAACCTCTTGGCCTTTATGAAACTGTCTCCGAGGCTGCCCTGGCTCCCTACCCCCAAGGTTGGGCTAGATGACCCTCCTGGGGGCCTGGGCTATAACATCCTGAACCATAGGGTCTCCCTGTGGTGGACATGTGTCCTGAGCGAAGACGCCTCTTGTATTTTGTGCTGCTGGCTAAAGTCAAAATAGTGAGACGCCACTGCTGTTATGTAACCCGCCTATTTAAGCTGGTTCCAGGCCCTGTGTGAGCCTTTTAAACCCCATAGGACAGTCGCCTGCACTGTGCAGCTCTGCCCGGCAGGGACGGCTGCTGCCTGCTGTCCTTGTGCCTCAGAGGCTGGCAGCCGTGGCTCCCGCAGGAGAGGTCGGCTGAAGGGATTCACATTTTTGCAACAAGATAAAAGCACAAGGCCAGAACCAAAGCATGCCTTGTTGGATCTTCCTCTCCCAGTGTGTTTTCTTCACAGTTTTCTAACTTCTACAACCATAAAATAGCTTTGGCACGACAGTCCTTTCGCACAAACGAAAACACGATTGAGTGTGAGGTGCTTCAGGAGCTCTGGGGGGAAGCAGATCAGGCAGAAGAGGCAGGAAGGAGGAGGGAGGGGCCCGGGGAGCTGGAGCCAGGCCCCTGCAGAGGTGTCTGGGCCTCCCACTGAACCCGTCTGTGGGTGGAAAAACAATCGCTCCCCTTGGACCAAAAGCACAGGGCTGCCTCCCAGAGATTAAGGTGCCAGACGAAGCCTACTCAACCGAATGCGCCATTCAGCTCATCGAGGTTGGCAACAGGAAGACACAGAATCGGCAGGAGACCTAGAGTCTTCTTCCCAGCTCTGCTCCTAAGCCCCCTTCTCCGGGCCTCAGATTCCTCATCTTCAAATGGGAGGCTTAGATTGAATCAGTGGCTATCAAGTTTTTGGACTCTGACTCATACATAGCACAGATGTAACTCAAGTCTCACTTCACAATGCTTACCCTTGCTATTCTTTTTACTCAGATTCAGATTGTGATCTGACTTGAGGCACAACTTTGAAATTTGGTAATTGATTTTGTAACATGTCAAGTCACATGGTTTACCTCAATTCTTGTTTATTTCCTACTGAAAGCCACATTGAAAATGAGCTTCAAAAATCTGCATGCAGGTCCCTTTGTTATTGTGTTTTATTGAACACTAAGCTGTGTGTGTGTGTGTGTGTGTGTGATGAAACCTTTGTTGAATATATATAATGTAACTATCTTTTTAAAAATATATATATTTTATTGATTTCAGAGAGGAAGGGAGAGGGAAAAAGAGATAGAAACATCAATGATGACAGAGAATCATTGATTGGCTGCCTCTTGCACACCCCCCACTGTGGATGGAGACCACAACCTGGGCATGTGCCCTGACTAGGAAAACAACCATGACCTCCTGTTTCATGGGTTGACGCTCAATCACTGAGCCTCACTGGCTGGGCGGATGCCTCTTTTAAGGAGACATGTACAGTATTAGAAAGAAGGTAAATAGGGCAGGGACTGCTCTTGAAATCAAATTATGAAAAGGTATCAGAGGAACAAAGAATAAGAAAAAAAATCTCAAAAAGAGACCTGGTCTCTGTCTTCAGCCATGTTTATGGCTGTCTAATGAAGAAGAAAGAGTCTTGGCAAGATGTGAGGAGAAGTGGATTTCAAATCCTGAACATGGGAGATCTCTATAAAAATCCTTATAGTGGGGAGAGACCAAGATTCTCATCAACCCCTGGATGTTTCCAAGCACAGGCAAAGTATCTATAATCTCCGTTTATCCATCCATCCATCCATCCATCCATTGAATGGTCCACACCACTAAGACCCTGAAAGATTCTGAAAGACCCTGAAAGATTCTAAGATTCCACAAGCTTTGAAATGTACTAAAATCTTGTAGGGAAGACAAGCAGTAATCTTGTACTCTCTGCTCATTGTTCTTAGGAGGGAGATGCATTATAAAATAAGTAGAGATAAAGCCTACCTATTAATGCATGTTTAAGAAGAAGGCAGAGAAAAAAAAGCACCCATAACATTAACTTAAATCAGGAATACTTTCTGACGTGTAAAAAAAAATCAACTCACTTTTCTTTAAATCTTCTTAAAAGGGTCTAAGAATAGTCCTTCAAATAATCCTTGAAGTATGCAATTTTAATTTGGACACATGGTAATTTCAGTCTACCTGTTGAAAGAGACAAGAGAGAAATCAGTCACTTTTGATGAGATGCTGTTCAGACAAGATTCAGAGAAGATTCAGGCAGCGGGAGGCTAGAGGAGGGGCTGGCAGCAGCAGCAGCAGCGGCAGATTTGTCCCCAGGCCAAAGACTGGACTCTGAACCCTCAGAGAAAAGGCAGCTAAGGGAGAGATCACAGTACCTGGCACCTAGCAAATGCTCAATAAGCATTTAATGAATGAATAAGAAACGATGGATCAATAACTGAGGGAGACTTCTCATCAACCTTTGATACAGGCAGCTACGCTATTCTATTTGCCTCTTACAGAGAAACAATTTCTAGGCACTGGGCATATTATGAAAAGTGGCATGGGGAAATGTTCAGGATGCAGTGGAGAGAGGGAGGGTTTTGGAACCAGCTACATCTATGTTCAAATCCTAGATCTTCCACTAACACCTGCACGACCCTGTGCTAACTTATTTACTTTTGGTTACTGTTCTTCTCCAGTTGGATATGCAGCCCACTCATTAATTAGCTGCCCTTTTTCTTTTCTAATACAAGCATTTAAGGTCATCAATTTCCCTTAAGTGCTGTCTTGGCTACATTCCACAACTTTGATATTTGCTATTTTTATTATTAAATTTTAAGTGTTTTATAATTTCTATTATCATTTCTTTTTTGATCCATGAGTTAGTTAGTTAGAAATGTTTTTTCTCGTACTGATTTCTACCTTAAGTCACTGTGATGTGAGAATGTGGTCTGTTGGATACTGATCCCTTGAAATTTACTAGTATTAACATATTTTATAGTCTAAGATGCAGCCAATTGTTGTGCTTGCTTCACTGTACTTGGAAAGAATGTGTATTGTCCAGTTGTTGGATGTAATCCTGGCCTAGTTTTTTTAACCCTGACCCCCACCCCCCTCACCTCCACTTCCCTATCTGTTAAAAGGTATATGAGTAATACATGTGAGTTCCCTCTGCCATTTAGAATGACATTTACTGATGCAGAGGCTGTGCAGACAAAAACAGAGAGAGGTGTACAAGAAAGAGAGTCAGCTGTGCTATTTCTTGCTTATAACAATATTAATAATAATGCCCTAAATTTATAAAGCATTCAAAAGTTTCCAAAGGATGGCCACATGCACTGTTTGGTTTCTTGCACTCAATGAACCCATGAGAGTCACCCAGACAAGCAGAGGTGAGGACCCACAGGGAGAAGGGATGTGCAACCGTTGGTGTGGTTACTCTCTCGGTTCTCTGAGTCAGAGCCCCAGGTTCCTCCTTGACTTCTTCCCCCTCACCCCTGTGGACGAAAAGGGGCCACATGCTGACCTGACAAGCTCAGGAGAGGCCTGCATGGCAGTTTTGCAGACTCGGAGACCTAAAGTAACCACAAAGGATGGTCTGAAATTAAACCTTAACTAAAAGCAGTTATGGTGGGCAGTTATGTCCTAAGCCGATATCTTCACTGATAAGGTCAACCTTTACCGTAACTGAGCCTGTCTTTTTGCATCTATGATAACATCCTTGGGATGTCTGGGTAACTTGTGACTTCCCTTTTTATGAAGCCCCTGGGGCCCAACCAGGTGTGCTGGGTCCCAGGACAGATACCACAAATTCCTTCATCATCATGTTAATTGTTCCTGCACCCACCTAAGTATGTGTCCATCATTTTACTTTTTATCCTATCACAGAGGTTTCCCGGCTTCACTTAATCCCACCTCCTTAAATCTGTCACCAATGAATTTCATGTATAAATACGGATGTAACCCTGCCATTCTCCGGAGCACTATCTCAATTGGTTGAGGTTCTGCTTCCCGGCATATGTCGACAGTCTGGCTCAAATAAACTCACAAAAATTCTTTACAGGTTTCAATGGTTTTTTTACGTTAACACCCCTCACATCTGTTCACTTCAGTCTACTTACTGTCTTACAAATCCATCCTCATTATCCCCCTCAGTCACCCTATATCATTTCCTACCTGCTTTATTCCAACAGATTATTAAATTCCTACTCTTTTAAAAATACAACTAGAAGGAATAAATCCAGACAAGAATTTCTTGGCAGTCCCGATTCCCAAAATTGAGCTGAGTATACGTATAGGTGCCAAAATATCAGAGTCTTGAAGGAAAAGTGATGTTTATGTCTATCAAATGGAGGCATGGGCTTAGAAAGGTAGAGACACGCTGCACTAATTGAGTTCAAATAACCTTCATCTAACCAAGCTCTTCCCATGACCTTGTCCTCAAGGCACCCTCAGCCTTTTTCTTCTCAGAGAGAATTCCTGAGTCATCTAAACCTCCACCTCCTCCAGTGCCACACCCCCACCAATCACTGCTGTGTGGCTCTCAGAATGTCTTTTGAAGATCATGATGACGTTGTTATTGCAAATCCCAGCGCCTTCCCAGCCTGCGCCACAGGATCACAGCCTCCTCTGGAAGCTCGCCTCAGTGGCTGGAAATCCAATCTCTCCTGGTTCCCCTTTTTTCCCTCCAAGGACTTTCTCTGTCTCTTTTGCTGGTTCCTTTTCTCGGCCTCATCCTTAAGTGCGAAAGCATAAAGAGCCCCCTTTCCTCTCCCTCCTTAAATTCTATTATGTATACTGGCATTTTCATAATTTAATTAGAACTGTTTCAATGAAATAGGCATCATAAACTACCATTTATTAAGTGTACATTAATCGCTGTGCTAAACTTTATTTCACTACAACCACATGAGGTGGGTATGATTAATAGTCCTATTTTGCAGATGAGAAAGGAGAAACTGAGAAAAGACATGTCATTTACCCAAGATCACTCAGCTATTCTGTGGCAGAGCTGGGACTCCAGCCACAATCTGTCTGGTTCAAAGCCTGTGCTCTCAGTCCCATCACTTACTCATCTCACCTCCTAAACCCTAACCTCTGCGACTCACCATTCTCCCACAAGGTCATGGATTTCATGCTTCCATCTTTTTTTGTTTTTTGGTTAATCCTCATGGAGGATATTTTTTCCACTGATTTTTAGAGAGAGTGGAAGGGAAGGGGAGAGACAGAGAGAGAGCGAAACATCAGTGTGAGAAAGACACATCGATTGGTTGCCTTCTGCACGCATCCAAACTGAGCTAGGGACTGAGTCTGCAACCAAGTTATGTGCTTTTGACCAGGAATCAAATCTGAGACCCTTCAGTCTTCTGGCCAATGCTCTAACCACTGAGCAAACCGGCTAGGGCCATTTTGTTCCCCTCTTAATGAAAGGTCTTTATTGCTGGAAGCTAAGTCCAGCAGGTCATAATTATGCAAGAAGTTCATCAGAAGGCTGATGAACCTTGGGGCTTCAGCAGGGCTGAAGATCTGTGTTATTGCCTGCTGCCAGACAGCTGAGGGCAGTTCCCCCAACCTGATAATACTTTACTGTTTACCAAACCTTACCTTTGATATGTATATCTGCTTTGCTATAGGGCAAAATGTGGGAATAAAAAGCCAGGGGTCCAGAGATTCAGAGAGCTTAGTCACTAGAGCTAAGCCTCCCCTGGCGCCCCCGTGCCTCCCAAATTCATATTTCTTCTCTAGTCTCTTCATTCATTTCTGCACAGCCCTTCTCCAGATTCCTGAACCCTTGTAGATGTGGAAAAGACTCCAGCACTTTATCTGGACTGTGTGCTGAGAAAATTGTATTCATTGTTCCAGGCCCAGCTCTAATGTCCCTCTTTCATATAGCTACCTACAAGCCCAGCCAGGTGAACTGTTACCATCTCCTTGCAGGTACAAAGACACCAGATCATCCATCCATCCATCTACCAGAGAATTACACAGCAAAAGGCTGCTGATCCAGAAATCTACACACTAGAAACATCCAAACAAAGAAATTGTTTTGAGGATCTTTTTATGCTCCCCCGTTTGAAAAAATACATCATCCTTTTGTCAGAATTGAAGAAAATTTGGCAGAGGCTGTGATGTGTGGAAGGAATGTGGTCTGCTAGGCATTTGTGAAAGCTGACTGGTCTGGATGGCCACCCTGGGATCTGGCCAGGGAGGTTTCCAAGGTTACCAAACCAGGTCTGTCCGATTTCCCTTCCCCAAACCCCACATTTGTACATCCTAGTTACACATCAAGCTGGCTCAAATGCCTCTCTAACCTGTAAGCTTTACCTGATTTTCCTCCCCAACAGGCATAAAGGAACCTGGACCTTTCCCCCCGCCCCCAGCTGCCCGGAGTGTATCTGTGATATATCTCTGATGGCGCTCAGCATTTTTATCATCCATGGATAATCCTACATTTCAAAAAGCAGGTCGCATATCCATTTCATGCTCTACCTCCCCTTCTGGCCTCCTGGGGGCTGGGAGTTGCATCCACTTCCACCTTTGTGGTGTTTTCAGAACCAAGCCCGGTGTCTGGCACACAGACGTCCGTGACTGACTGACCTACTATGACAATGGTCATGAATGAGGGAAGTTGTCCAAAAAGCACTCAAATGCAAACGCCTAGCAGTGTGTGCTGCACATTGCAGCTGCTCAATAAATATGACATCTTCTACCACTCTCCACCCACCAAGAAAATAAGTATCAGAAAAGGGGAAGCATGAACCCCTGGGGCAAAGGTTGCCAAAGGCCTGTGTTCCATGGTTCAGAAGCATGTTGAGGTGCCCTTTTTTTTTGTTTTTTTTGTTTTTTTGTTTTTTAATATACTCTATTGATTTCAGAGAGGAAGGGAGAGAAAAAGAGAGAGATAGAAACATCAACGATGAGAGAGAATCATTGATTGGCTGCTTCCTGAAACCCCAGACTGGGGATTGAGCCCACAACCGGGGCATGTGCCCTGACTGGGAATCGAACCAGGACCTCCCGGTTCATAGGTTGACACTCAACCATTGAGCCGTGCTGAGATGGTAGCTCTTGACATTCTGCAGGATGAACTAGGCAGCAGGAAGAGACCATGATTAGGCACATTCTGGTGTCCATAGTCAGGAAATGAGAGCTAGAGCTTTGAAGGTAGCCAGGGCTTCAAATCCACCACACAACTATCTGCTTTACAGAGGAGGCCAGAGGGTTAAGCACTCTGTCCCCGTCACAGGGCAAGGATTGTGCAGATGCACTTTTCTTGTCTCCATGTTCACTTCCCCCCACAACTTGCAAATGAAGCCTCTAGCCTCTAGGAAACTGAGTGCTTTCTGAAAGGCTAAAAATAAACTCCCAGAAACTTCATGTAGATACAGCCCGGCTGCAATTTACAGCGTCTAGAACTTCAGCATGGTATAATTAGCCAATGGATTACAATAATTTATTTTTGGTTTAAACACTCAAATGAACACGACCTTCCAGTGGAATTGGAAAATAAGAAGCTGGGAGCCAGCCACATTCCTCTGGTCCCTGTCAATGCCACCGTTTTAATGCTGGCTGGCATCCCTCTGTTGTCTCATGGACGTGTCTCCAAGAAGGGACTGCAACTCTGAGCTCTGGGCGTCCTGGGAAGTATGACCTCTGGGAGTCATGACTCCGAAAGGGTCCAGGCTCACACCTCCAGTGACCAGGAACACATCTGAAATCACCCTTCCGAAGAGCAGGAAATAGCAAAGGCAGGGGAACGTCGGTCGTGATGTCTCTGAGCAGCCAGTATCAAAGGATGGAACTGAAAGAGACACTGTCCTGTAGCTGAAAGAAGACCGGACGGGGGTCAGAGAGAGCCTCTTCTTGGGTTTTGTTTTATGTGCGCCACGAATAACCACCACTTCAATTCCCTGCTCTAAGGTGTTGATAAATAAGTGACTACCTCACAAGATGAACTGAGAAAAGGGTTTTGTAAGGGAATGCTAGTGGTTCTTTTTGCGTGAATGAATTTCCAAAGTCACTCTTTCTGACGGAGAAGCTTTTTAACCAAAGCACACTGGAGAGAACACTGTAGTAGGGAGCCGGGGTGGGGCAGGGGGAACCTGGAACATCGCCTCCCCCAGTTTCTGTCTATAGAGTCCAGCAGAGGGACGTCCATTCACTTTTTGTGAGATCTCTTTGCAGAGCAGTCTGGAGCCAAGGAGCAGGGATCCTGACTCAGGCAAGGAACACACACAACTTTCCTCTTCACTCCTGCACTGCACCAAACCGGCCAAACATCCACTAGAATGTCCACTGATGTGGAAGGTGGGGATGGTAGCCAGGCAGTGCCCAGAACCAAAGCAGTGTGTCCCCCAGTGGAAGGCAGGGGGCATGGGTGCTTACTGAGCAGGTGTCAGGCACAGCGCTGGGCCCTTTCTCAGTGGAGTTCCTCTCCAGACCCTGAGGTTTCACTGCCATTTGTCACATTGTGCCATTGCTCGCCCCTGAGCAGGAAGACCTGAACCCTCGTCCCCACTCTTTCCACGCTTAGTGATCATTTTGGAGGAACTTCAGTGTTCTTATCTGTTGGGTTGGGATATGCACCCTAAACTTGACTGCTTCCCCTGATGCTTTCAGACAGAAAAAAAGGGGGAATGTGAACAACTCTGGGAACTGTGCCAAATATGGAAGACCATGTCACTCTTAAAAAATACACACACACACACACACACACACACACACACACACACACACACACACGAGGTCCAATGCACAAAATTTGTGCAAGAGTAGGCCTTTCTTCCCCCGGCTGCCAGCACTGGCTTCCCTCTGGCACCCGGGACCCTCGCTTCACTTCAGCCGCCTGCAGGCACCTGGGACCTGGGCTTCGCTCCAGCCTGGCTTCATCTGGAATGATGTCTGGTCTAATTAGCATATTACCCTTTTATTATTATAGATATATATATTTCATAGAGGAAAGGAGAAGGAAAGAGAGATAGAAACATCAATAATGAGAGAGAATTGATTGACTGCCTCCTGCACGACCCCACTAGGGATAGAGCCCACAACCCAGGCATGTGCCCTGACCAGGAATCAAACCATGACCTCCTGGTTCATAGGTCGATGCTCAACCACTGAGTCACACCAGCTGAGCCCATGTCACTCTTGTTCAAGCCCCTCAAGAGCTTCCTACTGCCCTTCACTAAACATGAGATTTCTACTTTGCTCCCAGCCCACCTCACAAACTGTATCTTCCTGCCTGTCCCCCTTGTTCCTGAGCTCCCTGCAAACCAGTTCTCTTTCAGGCCATTACACTCAGGGAGCAAATGCTGTAGGTCTCAGCATAGATGTGGAGTTGCTGCCTGGGGAGGGCTACCTTAGCCCCTCAGGCCAGGGCAGCTTCCTGCCCTATACATTCCCCAGGGAGCATGCCATTACCTACTCCTTTGAAGGACTCTTTGATTAATCTCTATCTCCCCAACTAGACTGGGGCAGAGCCCACATTTCTCTTGTTCACCAGGATGGCCTTGCGCGATTCTTCAGGGGACTTGACATAGAGTGATCACTCAATCCTTATTTGCTTTGCTCACAGATGTATCCCCAACAAGGAACGAATGGCACAGAGTAAGTGCTCAATAAATGCTTGTGGGATGAAATCCCATGTAGAGATTTGCTAGGAGGGGTGTATATCAAAGGGTTACAGTCACAGACGCTGGAGCCAGAACACCTGGTTGGAGCCTGGCCGCCCCACTCAGCACTGCATTACTCTGGGCAAGAGACTTCACTCCTCTGTGTCTCAGTTTCTTCATTGATACAGAAAGGGAAAATAATTGTGCCTACCTTCTAGAGTTGTTGTGAAGACTAATATATTTCACGTTCTTAGAATAAGGCCAGGCAGGTGGTGGGTGCTGTGTAAATGTAGCCATTCTCCCTATGAGGATCACTCCTCATCCTCGTCCCCAACTCAGTTCACATCCCTCCTCTTTTCTGAAGCCAGTCTGGCTTGGTCCTCCGCCTCTGGTCTCCTGGCTCTCACTGACATTGGAGGCAACACTTGCCACTGTGAATGAACTGTTATTCAAGGGAAGAACTCATCTCTCCTGAGGGACCACAACAGCCCAGAGGAAGGCCTGGGACTCAGAAATGGGAGAGAAGTGGATGATGGGTAAATGGGTGGGGCATGCAGCGAGGGCTCCTCAGGGACCCGCTTGAAGCCCGTTGGAGCTTCTGAAGCCTTCAAACCTGTTTCTAGGGGCAAAGCTGCGGCCTTGGGTACCTGCTTCATGGGCTATGAAATGCCCTCTGGGGCAGTGTGTGAAATGGATGGTGAGCCATTACGATGTAAATTGCAGCTGTCACAGTCCACAGAGCCACGTTCAGGTTAATATGGGTACTTAAGAATGCTATTTCCTCATATTAGCCCTGGAGCAAAGGCGACATACCCAGATGGACTCCAGGGTGCTCCAGAAACCACCACTTTTTTCTTTCATGATATTTGATATTAAAATAATAGATGGTGTTTGTTTCCAAGTAGAGTTCACTAACTTGTCTCCTTCCTTAACTCCCTTCCTCCTTCCTACTCTAAGAACATCTTGGCCTTAACTGTCTTCTTGAAATCTTGGACATGAGTATGCAGGGGTGCAGGAGGCACACCCGAGTTTCTGAACGTGCCTCCTGACTGGGTGCCCGGACTCCCCTCACTCCTTTCCATCTGCCACCTCCCCACACCTCTCAGCCAACCCATCCTACCTATGCTGCCCGCCAGAGGAGTAATTTAACTCCACAAATGTTTACATTTTTAAGTGGTTCTAAGTTCTTCCACGCAAGAGGAGAGGTTTAGTTAGGTGAAGAGTGTAGGCAACTGTGACGGCAGAAACAAGGGCTGCCTCAAGGCACGCACCTGCCCAGGAACAGGGCCAGGTGGTGTGCGGTGCACAGAGGGGAAGGGCCTGGGCCTGAGCTCTGGCTCCACTTTGCTGGCCCTGGCGGAAGGGACTTGAGTCTGCCCTGCAGGCCCGGAATGTAGGAGCTGTGACCTAGCATGGCTGACCCTCATCTTGAGCCTTCAGTCCAGTCCAGCCCTCCAATTCCAGTCTTGCTGCCAATCCTACCTATCCAGAAGAGTAATTCAGCGACTGGCTTTGTTCATTCATTCACTCCACTACTTATTCTATTACTTATTCATCTCTTTACTCATTTACGATTACTCACTCGTTCATTCACATTCATTTCCTCAAATTTCCACTTACTCATTTATGCAAAATCACACTTATTCACTCATTCATTCATTCATTCACCGATTAACTTCTTTATTTAATTTATTCACTTATTCACTTACTCATTTGTTATTTCATTGACTCATCATTAACTCACTCCTTCATTTACTCTTTTGCTCACTCTTTCCTTCATTCACTCACTTATCCATTCACTCACTCCCTTCATGCACTGGCTCACTCAGTCCCTCAGCCCCCACCTACCCGCGCTCCTTCCTGTCCCCAGCACAGCACCCTACCAGGAAGAAGAGCCTGCATCGTGGCGGGTCCATTAGTCCTCGCTCCCAGAACATTTTCTTCCATTTTAACTTCCAGCCTGCTGAACTGTGGAGCCTGCATCCTGGTGTGCGGAGGATATGCTCTCCGCTCAGGAGCAGATGTTCTTGTAATTACTGTTTTGACTTTCACCCTCTAATGCCAGAAAATTCTTTCCACAAACTCCTCCAGCATGCGGCGAGGCAAACGCTCAGCCTGAGCAGAGTGCATAGTGCCTGGGACTTCAGATTCCAGAACCCGGGCTGATTCCTGGCAGCCAGAGCTGGAGGGGACTTGGGCAGCCGCCCTCCTGCGAGGCTTTGTAACCTGGGGTCTGGGGATAAGCTGAAGAGAGGGGAAGGTCTGGAGAGCCATAGACTTGGTGAGCCTGGTTAAGGAGTGTGAAAGGAGTGGCCCATCTCAGGGTTATGGAGTCAGGATCCATCTGGACTTTGGTAACTGTGATGACAGGTGACAGGGCCAAGGGAAAACGCAGAGATCTACTGGACGTTGTTAGCAATATCATGGTAGAAGATCAAAATCACAATTTTATGACCACCTACCCTGTGCCAGGTACTTCCCATACTTTATGGTACTTGTTCTTTAATGATCCATCTGCTTGTCTTTCAGAAACAGAATCCCCTGCTTTTTAGCTGGTCACATGACCTCTCAGCAAAAGATTGGTTTTCCCAGAGTCCCTTGCAGCAAGGTGTAACTGATAAGTCCTAACCAATGTGTGTGAGCAGACGTAGTACATGCAACTTCTTAGTTGTGCCTTTAGAAGTAAGCTGGATGAATACTGGAGCTATGAGCTAGCATGCTGACCCTGACCTTGGGCCTCCAGCTAGATCAGGCGCCAGCAGGCCCTACAATTCCAGTCCTGCTGCCAATCCTATCTTCCCAGGAGAGTGATTCAGCTGCTGGCTTGCTCATCCATTGATTCAATCACTTGTTCCATTACTTATTCATCTCTTTACTCATTTACAATTATTTACTCCTTCATTCACATCCATTTCCTCAAATTTCCACTTATTCATTTACTTAGAATCACACACTTTCATTCATTAATTCACTCATTGCTTAATTTCTTCATTACTCACTTATTCACCACATCCTCTTTCACCACCCACAGGCCACAGCAAGGCCCCCTCTGGTGAGCCATCTATGCCTTAGGGCCGAGGGCACAGCAGCACAAGGGTACAGGAGAAGCCTCCATCCCTGCAGAGCCTTGGGAAGCAAAACCTCTCCATCCCCCCAGCTGAGATTTTATGTGCAAGAGAAACAAGCATCTGCTGTGCTTTGTTCACCGCTGTTTTGATCTCTGTGAAGTCAGCCAAGCCCGAATCTGCTAACACCGGAGGCATCTTCAGCATCATGTTTCCTTACAGAGACACTTCCTTTAGGAACACGCTTGGCATCTCTGGCTCCCTCCTTTAATATTCTGTCATGGTTGAATTGTGTCCCCTCAAAATTCTTGTTTGCCGGGACCCTCAGAATGTGACTTCATTTGGAACTGGAATCTTTGCAGAAGTAATTCAAGTAAAGGTCTAGATGAGATCATTTGGGAGGAGGATAGACCCTAAATCCAAAGAGAATAGTCTAATACAGTGGTTGGCAAACTGCAGCCCCTTGAGTGTGGCTCTTCCACAAAATACCACGTGCAGGAGCGCATGTACAGTGCGATTGAAACTTCGTGGCCACACTCAACGGGCCAAAGAGCCACATGTGGCTCGGGAGCCACAGTTTGCCGACCACTGCCCTAATCCAAGACAGAAAAGAACAAACTGAGGCACAGAGGAGAACCTTGTGAAGACAGAGGTGGAGACTGGGGTGAAGCATGTACTAATCAAGGAACATCGAGGAAGCCTGGGGAGAGGCAAGACCGATTCTCCCTCAGAGCCTCCGAAAGGAACCAGCCTTTCTGACAATTAGATTTTGTACTTCTCACCCCTACAACCATGGAAGAATACATTCATGTTGTTTTAGATTGCCAGTTTCCTGGCACCTTGTTACAGCAGACCTAGGAAACTAAAGCATGCTCGGATGGAGTGACAGCTATTGGACTGCTGGGTTTGGAAGGTAGACCTGAACCTGCCTCACCCTGAGCCCTCCCCTGAACCCCCGTACCTCGCAGATGGTCTACAGAACGCAAATGTTTCCTCTCTTCCACGGAGTGGACCAGGCTAATTGTTGGTGGAGTGTTAGCAAGCCCCTTTGGCTGTAGATCTAAAACCGCACTGTGTGCTTTCTAGTGTAATGGGTACAGTGTAGTGATCAAGGTCGTGGCCTCTGAAGCCAGGCCACTGTCATTAAATCCTGGTCTTCCACATCCTAGTTGTGTGATTTGGGGTAAATTAAACGTTCAGGCCTTGGTGTCTTCCTCTGTACATGGGGTTATGAATAGCACCTCCCTTATAAAATTGTGCCAGTTTAAAATTAGTTGTATTGTGAAGTGCTCGGAACAGCAGTAGACAAGCAGAAAGTGCTAAGTAAGTGTTAGGTCCTCAAATAACATTGTTTCTTTCAAGGCCATCTTGTTGTAATGATGATGAGATGCTGTATGAACTTCACTCTTGCTTACCTCAATTGCTCTCTGGTAAAACTGGTTTTATTATATACTAGAGGCCCAGTGCAGGAAATTCGTGCATGGGGGGATTCTGTGTCCCTCAGCCCAGCCTGCACCCTCTCTAATCTGGGACCCCTTGAGGGATGTCCGACTGCCTGTTTAGACCCAATACCACTGGGATCAGGCCTAAATGGGCAGTCAGACATCCCTCTCACAATCCAGGACTGCTGGATCCCAACCGCTTGCCTGCCTGCCTGCCTGATTGCCCTTAACTGCTTCTGCCTGCCAGCCTGATCACCCCCGAACCACTCCCCTGTCAGCCTGATCGATGCCTAACTGCTCCCCTGCTGGCCCAATTGCCCCTAACTGCCCTCCCCTGCTGGCACAGTCACCCGTAACTACCCTCCCCTGCAGGCCTGGTCCCCCCCCAACTGCCCTCCCCTGCAGGCCTGGGTT
>NW_005370762.1:434851-446041 GCF_000412655.1 Myotis brandtii | reverse complement strand
TCCCCTGCTGGCCTGATCTCCCACAACTGCCCTCCCCTGCTGGCCATCTTGTGGCGGCCATCTTTGACCACATGGGGGCGGCCATCTTGTGTGTTGGAGTGATGGTCAATTTGCATATCACCTCTTTATTATATAGGATTGGTTCACTTAAAGTTGCAGAACCTACCCACCTCATTAAGTGAGAATCTAACTCTGTATTTGCTATTATTATCTGTCTGATTCCTCGATGTCTCAATTCATTTTGAATTTAGGCCAGGAATATGGGTATTATTCTAGCTCCCCTGCAACCTCAACTCTTCTTTCACTTAGTCTGTTCATTAGCTGAGCTTTACAGTTGAGCAAAAGAAGTCTCAGAGAGATGAAATGGGGAGCCCGTGGTTGTCCCTGAGTCCTTTGCCTCCACCTGGCCTGGCTCCTCAGTCAGGCATGTGATTTGGTTTTGGGGCAACCAGGCTCTGGCTCAAAGGCTCTGGGAAGTCTCCCTCCCACTTCAAGGCAATGGCCAAGAGTGGCAGCAACTGGGTGGTCTGGCTTTTGAGTGTTGCTCTTAACCTCCTGAATTTTAGAAAGAGCATTCTGATCGAAAGGTGGATGTGTGGCTGTGCAGACAGGGAGTCCAGTTCAGAGGATGCTTGGACCTTCCAGGTAAGGGTGGAGGCCATGGGTGGGAGAAGAAGTGATCAGAACCTTGGTGGGGTCCAGGCTGAGGGGTGAGAGGTGAATTGAGGAGAACCAGGATGTTCCCCCTCCCTAAACCAAGCTCCTGGGCCCACAAGGCCTGCAGGACTGTGGCCGGGGCACCAGAGCTGGGCACCTGCAGGGATTCTGAGAATAGAGTCTCACCACTGGCACAGGTCTGACGTCCACACCGACACATCATTATTGTTGCTCCCTGTGCAGACTCTTGCCCTATGCAAGGCCAAGGTCCCAAAAACATGAACTAGTTTGCAGAGCTGGGGCCATGGTTTGATCAGTCTTCTGCCTGCCAGACGAGAACCAGGTGATGCTGACATCTGCTGCTGACAGGGGCTCAGTGCAGGGGGCAGAAGGATGACTTTGGGGTTCAGAAAGACCTGGGCTTCCATTTCAGCTGGACCTTTACTAAGCAGTGACCTTAAGCTACCTCTTTAGGAAATATCTCCTGAGCAACAACTACGTGTTGTGCCCTCAGTGGTGTGTGCAGATGCAGCAATGAATACCACCACCCCAACATCAGGAGCTCCCATCTCCAAAATGCTGGTGCCAGTGAGAAGTGCTGTGCTAAGGGAGGCACAGAGGATTGTGGGAACATGGAATGGTGGTCCTGGAAGGTGAAATGATGCTAAATCAGCCTGGAAGGTCAGGGCTTCCTAGAGGAAGTAACTACTAACCTGCATTCTAAAAGAGAAGAGTTGGCCAGGCAAAGAGGAAGATAGAGTATTTCACCTGGGTGGAAGGGAGAGGGGAGACAAAGAGGACAGCCTTTGGGAGGACCCAAGCCTGCTCGATTTCATGATCACACTCCAGCGCCCAGTGTCCTGGGGGCTGGTAGCCATGGCATCTGACTGCCGCACAAAACAGAGCTCTTAGAGCTTGCAGTAGACTGATGAGAAAATTGACATAATTCTTTCCCTCCTTGTATCCACATTCCTTTGCAAAGTGACTGAGACTCTAACAATCAAGAGGTGACAACTATGTCTCCATCTGTTAAGTCTGGGCTTACCTTGTGAATTAGTTTAACCAGCAGGATGAAGCGAAATGATGATGTGCAAGTTCTGACTTTAGGACCCTTTGCTCAAGCCTTCCTGCTCTCTTAGAGTTTTGCTCAGCAGCTGGGGGATTGAGCCCAGGCTAGTCTACTGGATGACCCCTCCCCTGCACCTCCATTGCCCAGCATGACAACCAGTACTCAGCCCATCCACCAGCTGACCTAGAGTGACCAACTCATCCCCCTTAGTGTGGGGCATTCTTTGTTTTAAAACTGAACACCCCACCCCAGGAAGCCTTTCAGCCCCTGGCAAATGGGGATAGCTGGTCACCCTGAGTGGACCTCAGGTGTATGAATGAGCTCAGCCAAGCTTCATGAAGGTCAGCAGACCTGCCTGGATGACCCACAGATCAGGGAGCAAGAATAGGAAGTTGTTTTAAAGCACCAAGTTTGGGGTAGTTTGTAATGCAGCAATAGGTAACGGATACATGGGTACCTTTGAGAATGAAGCCTAGGCTCTTGGCCTCAGTAACAGTTGGGAATCAACTAGATTCCTCTCCTTGAGCATGGCATTGAGTGGGTCAGGAGAGAGAAGGCACTAACGCTCAGAGAGGTTAAGTAACCTGCTCAGCATCACAGGGCCGGTGCGTATTGACAATACAATGCAGACACAAGCCTCCCCACCTTTCCCCTCCCACCAAGCTGCTGCTTTAATCAGCACATTTGTGCTGCAGTAATTGAAGCTTCCCCAGAGACTGTTAATTTAACAAATTGCTGGTCATGCTCTGCTCTCTGAGATGGTTTTCTTTATAAGATCCAGTGTGGGACCATGTGATATGCCCCCTCTTACCTGAGGATGATGAGACCAACCCTTAACCACAAGCCACAACCAGCACAAGGCACAATCAGCCCCACCGTGGCCAGAGACCAGGGCAAAGGCAGCGCTTGTCAGGCAAGACATGTGTGTTCAGAACTTCTTGATACCAGGTTGAAAGCCACACAGACTTTGAGCATGAAAAGGAGCTAATAGATCTCGGCCTTTGTTCTAATTCTGACATTTACCAGCTGCATGACCTTGGGCAACTCACTGACCTTTTCTGGAAGATTGGGGGTCAATTGATAAATCGTTTGAGGGCAGAACCAAAGGGTTTCCAACTTTGAATCCAATGACTACAGTGCATTGTAGCTGCTCAGTCTGCATTTACATCATGGCAGGATGTCTCATGGGGAACGGAACTGGTTCCTATTTGTTGAGAGAACAAGAAAGCCATCTCAGGTAGAGCAGGGAACCCTTATGATAATTTGGAAGACATTTGAGTTTTCCCCCCATTCCAAGGAAGAATGTGACAGGACCTTGTTTCTGATATCTGAGCATCCTTGCCCCTAAAGAGAGTTGGCTGGCTTTATTGCATTGCCATATGCCCTTCCTGTCCAGCTGTTCTGAACACTTCTGAGATGGTAGTTCAGGGAGGAGAATGGTGCTAAGGAGCCTAGTGGTCTCAGGAGTCCAGTGAAATACTTAGTGCCAAGATGATCCCTCTCCTTCCAGCGGTCATGTAGACTTGGGTAGGAAGCCGGCAAGGGAGACATAGCTGCATTGAGAGACCAGCAGTGGACAGACAGCCAAGGATCAGTGGTTGTCCATGAGCAAAATAGTGGTCACTACAGAGGTGGGTTGAAGAAAACAGTTTCCCATACTTGGGAGGTATTATGGGTTGAATTGTGTCCCCCCCCAAATTCATATGTTGAAATTGTACCCCCTCCCACCCCCCTGTACCTCAGAATGTGACCTTCTATGGTAATAGGGTTATTGAAACTGTAGCTAGTTGTTAAGGTGAGGTCCTACTGGGGCAGCTGAGCCCCTAATCCAAGATGGCTGATGTCCTTATAGAAAAGGGAAATTTGGACACACACACACACACACACACACACACACACACACACGGAGGTGTGAAGACGAAGGCAGAGACTAGAGTGATGCTTCTACATGCTAAGGAATGGCAAAGATTTCACATACCATTAACAGAAGCTCAGGGAGAGGCACAGAATAGATTCTCCCCCACAGCCCTCAGAGGGAACCAGCCCTGCTCACACCTGATTTTGAAGTTTTTTCCTCCAGACAATAACTTCCTATTATTTAAGCTACCAGTCTGTGGTGCTTTATTATAGCAGCTCTAGAACACAAATACAGGAGGGGCGGGGGTGTCTGAGAGACCTTTTTATGGGGGATGGGGGATTGTGCGAATGTCCTGGGTTTTAGGATAGGCTGGGGGAGGGGAACGGGACAAGAAAACTGTAGAGAACAACCAGAACTTGCAGCAGCCTGTGTGTGAAGACTCAAGTCAGTTTCCAGTTGACCCGAGAAGTAAGGACTATGGTACAATTGTCCCTGGCTCCGCCAGCATCAGGATTCACGCATTTTTTTCTTATTATATAGTGAAAATAAGCGATGAGTTGCAAGCAATTACAAAGATGAGAGAGATGCCTTCCCCTATTTTACAGATGAGGAGGGGAAACAGTTTTGCCCCATGTCTCACAAAGGGGTGGAGCTGGGACTCGAACCTGGGCATCCACAAATGTCTTTCTCCAAATCTCCACATGCCTCACCCAGCAAACACACAGAGCTGTGGCATTTGGGTGAAATGCAAGACTGTGAGCACAGCTGTCCACTTAGACATTCTCAGGAAGGGAAGGTGCTGGAGAGTGGCTATTTTCACTTTCACAAGGTAACCTGGGATCCTGGGTGCTGGGTTGTCTGAGGATTGTTTTTTTAAGACTAAGTCTTCCTTGAGGCAAATCCAGCAGAGACCAAGTTGAAGAGCAGGGAGCCACAGTTCAGCACCTAACAAAGCCTTTGATCTACAAAAACATTCACCACCAGGTTCCTTTAAGTAGAGAGTCCCTGCAGGGCATAGAAGTGTGGTGTTTTAGAAATCTTTAAGAATCAGGGGAAGGCTGGAAGGAGGAGCAGACTGAGATGGGAACAGAGTCCCACTCTAGGTTTGGGAGCCACATGGCCTGGAAGGCAAAAGTATCCTAAAATAATCGTGTAAGTTAGAGAACAAAGATTCAGCTTTTGGACCAATCTACATGAACATAGCTAATGCTGCTCCATGCTTCACATTTATATTGTGTTTTCACATATCAAAGAACTTCCCAACAATTATCTTCTAGCTAAAAATCCTGTCTAAGCTAGGGTAACTAGGTGCTTGATCATTTGAAGCAGGTCACTTTGAGGGTGAAAGGAAGCATTTTAATAATTGTGCTGGGGCAGCTGGTGTAAAGCACCATCACCCCAGGCAAACAGGGATGCTGGATCAGCCAACTACAAGCCTCCAAAAGAGGCTCCATGCATTCATTGACACAAACCTGCCCCTCCCTGTCTACTTGATCTCTACCCATTCAGTTGCTCAAATAAAAACACAGATCACTCTCAATTCTCTTTACTGACACCCCTTCCCCACTCCGATTCCTCTGCAAACCCTACCAACTCTATCTGCATGGTTTCATCCCCACTTGTCCAATTTAGGTCCTCCTCTCCTTTCACCCCAGTCTTAGGCATTATCACATCTCACCTAGACACCAGCAAGAGCCTTCTAATCCTTCTCCCCACTTCCACACTTTCCTTATAACCCACGATCCAAAGGCAACCAGAGTAATTTTTCAAACATGTAAATGAGATCACGTTTCTCCCTTGCTCAGAATCTTCCAGCAGCTCTCTACACTGAGAATAAAAAAGCCAAACTCCTTACCTTGGCACTCTGTCTTTGTAAAATAAATACTTGTTAAAAAAGAATGAACACACAAAGTCAGCAAGTATTGGCTGAGTATATTTTATGTACAAGGTTCGTGCGAGGCATGTCTTCTACCTTCTGTGACCCACTTCACTGCTGGGAGTCGTCCTAATTCCTGATATTTATTTCCAGGTGAAGGGAACCCCATTAGTGTCCCTACTGGTCTCTCTCTGCCTCTTTATTCCCAGGCAGTGGAATGAGTTACATGGGTGGTAAATTGAGGAAGAATAAACGAGGCATGCTCTGTCGAGCCCTGTTCTTCTTCCTCTTGGCAGCTGGCAACATTGGTTGCTACCTTCTCCAAGGGCCGTCTCTTCTACCCATGACCAAGTGGTTCAGTCTGCCTAATCCTGGATCCAATTATCATTGATTTGGCTCTCATGCCATGCCAAGTTATTCATTATCAGTAATAAGCACGATGTTTTGGCTTCCATCTGCCACCCTCTATTTGTTCAGAACTCAGGTGGAAATAGTAGGCTATTTATTGGGTTCCCTCAAAGACCCCAAACATCCCTTGAAAAATAAGATAAATCAGAGGCATAAAGCCTGGTACGGAGCCACCGGCAACCCCAGGGTCTAACAATCTGGGACGTGAGAAATGAAAGCTGCAACAGTGCAGGTGCTGTCTGAGCGAGGATCACGTGGGGCTCAGTGAAACCGAAGTACAAATTTAGCATCAGCATTTAGCCCAGAAGAATGACTTCAGGAATGAATCACGAAGGGAATATTGTCACTTGTGCAAAGAGACAGAGGGTTATGAGGGAAAAGGTGGCTAGAGATTCTCATTTCTGTTTATGAAAACAGATGGCCTTTTAGAAAAACAGAAAGCCAAAACAAAAGCATCATTTATTCCAGGAGCTAAGAGACTGACATCTCATTAAAAAACAAAACAGAACAAAAACAAACAACCTCTTTTACACTGTTTAACCCCCTGGAGAACTCATAAGGAGCACTTCTTAAAATAAAAGCAAAATGAGTTTTCATAAGGATGGAAGTTACATAAGATTATTCTTGGCTCCTCCCCTCTGCCCATCCCTGACTCCCTTTTTCTGCTCTTTGCCCAGGTGCTGCTGGAAACCTTCACAACTGCTGGGTGTGGCTGCTGGGTGAAACCTAGTTCCTGATGCTCCCAAGAGAGACTTCCTGACTCATACCTCTCTCTGTCTTGGATACTCCAACAGCAGGCAAAAGACAAGGTTGGAATTTCAAGTTGGTTTCCTCACCATCTTTAGTTTCTTTTACTTTAATGCATCCTTCCTCCATCTTCAGACACTGATTTAAAAAGAAAAGAATGCCCTAACCGGTTTGGCTCAGTGGATAGAGCCTCGGCCTGCGGACTGAAGGGTCCCAGGTTCGATTCCGGTCAAGGGCATGTACCTTGGTTGCGGGCACATCCCCAGTGGGGGGTGTGCAGGAGGCAGCTGATTGATGTTTCTCTGTCATCGATGTTTCTGACTTTCTATCCCTCTCCCTTCCTCTCTGTAAAAAATCAATAAAAATATATTTAAAAAAATAAAAGAAAAGATTGACTTCCATGCTTATGTCCAGGCTGTCCCAGCTGGATGCTTCATTGAGCCTGTCCAGAGCCTTCCCGCCCTTCTCCAGTCAATTGGGTGCCCTTGGAGGCCACTCTTTAACTGGGATCAGTGGGCTCCCTCTGCTTGCCTGCTGGGTTCAGCCAATGGGAGCTCTGGCAGGAGGTTGGAAGGAGAATGAGGTTGGGTGTGCATTCTCCTGGCAGTCTTCCTCCTGGTTGGCTGGGGGTTGGCAGTGCTGTGTTCCTGTGTGGGAGGGCACAGCTCTTTTGGGACATCCTTTGCCAAAGCTATAATATAGCGAAAGGTTTCTCCAGGATCCTGTGCCTGCTCCTCCTCTCTGCCCCATCGGGCCTATGGTGGTAAGAGCTCTCAGCTGTTAGTGACCCCAGGGTGCTTCACCAACCTTTGTCCTGGCCCCTAATCCTGCCACTTGCTAAGAATAGGCCCTTCTGTGCCACTGGCATGGCTCAGAGGTTGATCGTTGACCTATGAACCAGGAAGTCTTGGTTCAATTCTTGGTCAGGGTACATGCCAGGGTTGTGGGCTCAATCCCCAGCAGGGAGCGAGCAGGAGGCAGCCAATCAAAGATTCTCTCTCATCATTGATGTTTCTATTTCTCTTCCCCTCTCCCTTCCTCTCTGAAATAAATAAAAAAATATATATTAAAAAAGAGAGAGAGAATAGGCCCTTTACTACACTCTCCTTAATTTCCCCACCTGAAATGCAATTGTTTCTTGACAGGACCTGATTAATACACTGTAGCCCTATGTCAATATTTCTGTCTATCTTTACTTGACTCCAAATTGAGCTCCCTTTCCTTTCCTCAGGAAACTTCCCGAACAAATGCCCCAGAAAGTTTGAGTTCAGAAGGGCTTCCCAGACTGTCCAACCTGGTACTTATTTTCTGGAAGTCTGTTTATTAAAATAATAGCAAAAATGTATACGAACTTATAAAAATATTGAATTCTAATAACTTAGAAAATCCAATAGCTCCAAAAAGTATCTCAAAGAATCCATGGAGTTATAAAGATGTTTCCTAGGGTAATATTAAAAATATTTAAAGACCGTCACAGGCACCCACTAGTTAAAACAAGGCAGGCTGTGTCAGTATCAACTGGCTGGATATCAGCGCTGGATACTTACAGCAATATTAAGTAGAAGAGTGAAGAAAAAGTAAGAAATAGCCTAAATATCTAGAAGCAGGAGAAATGTGAATAAAATCTGGAATGTCATGTGGTGAAATACTATGCAGCCTTACAAAATGATTCCTTCTACAGATGAACATTTAATGGCATAGAAAGTTGCATATTATATATTGTTAAGTAAAAAAAGCAGATCAAAAAATGCAATATGTAGTGTGGGCCTTGTTTTAGAGGTTATAAAAAGATGATGTGTGTGTATATATGCGCATGTATATGTGTGTTTACAGATCAGAGAAAGCAACAGTATTTATTTTAATACTAGAGGCCTGGTGCACGAATTCATGCACGGGTGGGGTCCCTCTGGGTGGCCTGCGGGGATCGGGCCGAAATCTGCAGTCCAACACTGCCTACAGCTCCTACCTGCCACGCCTGCTCATCCCGGCCCCATTGTGTCTGCTATGGGCTCGTGCCCAATCAGTCCTGATCGGGAGAGGCTCGCGCCGCTGCTGTGGTACTTGCCAGCCATGAGCCCTGCATCTGGCGCCCTCCCGAAGGGAGTGGCCTGCAAGATCAGACTGAAACCGGCTCTCTGACATCTCCCGAGGGGTCTTGGATTGTGAGAGGGCACAGGCCAGGCCATGGGACCCCCACTGGTGCACGATTGGGACCGGGGAGGGACCGCGGGAGGGCTCAGGGTGTGTCCAGCCCATCTCGCTCAATCCTGATCGGCCAGACCCCAGCAGCAAGCTAACCTACCGGTTGGAGCTTCTGTCCCCTTGTGGTCAGTGCACGTCATAGTGACTGGTCCACCGGCCAACTATCTGCCTCCTGGTGGTCAGTGTACATCATAGTGAGCGGTTGAGTGGCCTTAGCATATAATTAGTATATTATGCTTTGATTGGTTGAACAGTCCACTGGTCATCGGACGACTGGATACTTAGCATATTAGGCTTTTATTATATAGGATGGCAGGGTAACAAATACTTTTTACTTTCTTCCATTTTCTTACCTGTAGTTTCAAAATTTTTCAGAATGTATAAGCATACTTTTTAAACGAGCAACTATGACAAGAAACATTTTTTGTTTTTGTTTTCTTAAAGTCTCCCAGCCAGTTGTAGAGATGTGGCACTCCTACGATTTTGGTTAGGAGTCCCTGATTACAAGCTGCTTGCTGGATGTACTGCCCATAGGACCAAGCATGTCAAACTCAAGCATGTCAAACTCAAAGGCTAACATGAGCCAAACAAACAAGGTTTAAGTGTATGTGGGCTGCAAAAAAACCTAAAGTTTCAATTTTCATAGAAACGTAGGTTTATTTCAATAGAGAATGAATAATTGTTAACATAAAATAATGAACATTTTAATAAAAACTAATATTTTTTCTTGAACATTAACTTACCAGACACTGATTAACTGAACAAATTAATAAGCATGACGCAAATAAACCTATTTTTCTTGTTCTTGAAAGCGAAATATTTCCTGTTGCGCACACCAAACAAGTCAGTCCAAGACTAATGACGAGGCAACTGGCTGCTAAAATATTCACTACTAGTATTAGTGGAGAGAAATGGTGCGCCTGCGCGTAAGGTGTGTAAGGAAAATGAATGCAACACAATTATAGTAATCAGCCATTAGTGAACATTGTAGTTCGTTATTAAGAATCTACAATAATAAAAGAGTAATATGCTAATTAGACCGACAGCCGAATGACCTTCCAGACATCATTCTGGACAAAGCCCCGTTGGCAGGGGCGAGGCAGAGGCGGTTAGGGGTGATCAGGCAGGCAGGCGAGCAGTTAGGGGCATCAGGCAGGCAGGCAGAGTGGTTAGGGGAGATCAGGCAGGCAGGCAGAGGGGTTAAGAGCCAGCGGTCTTGGATTGCAAGAGAGATGTCCAACTGCCGGTTTAGGCCCGATCCCACTGTGGGGATCGAACATCCCCCAAGTGGTCCCGGATTGCGAGAGGGTGCAGGCTGGGCTGAGGGACTGTCCCCCCACCCCCCATGCATGAATTTCATGCACCAGGTAGTTATGTATAACAGCATACTATAAAAATTAAGTTATGAAATTTTTATTAAAATGTTTCTTACATACCGTTATATTGTCTGGGCCACAAAAATATTTGTTGTGGGCTGCATGCAGCCTGCGGACTGCGAGTCTGACATGCTTGATGTAACTGATGATTTCTGGTCTCACTCAATATGGCTGACCTTTCTACAGAGAGACGCAGAACCATAGGCCCTCAGGGGATCTTGCCCTCCACACCACCACCTCAGCTGTGCTGTGGCTACTGACACACCACCAAGAAAGAATATGTGGCCCAAACCAAGACTGCTGCCCGAGTCCTTGGCAGCCACCTCTCTCCTGAACACTTAATATATTCCTAGCAGATTGACTACATGTTATTAATAACTATATAGCCTGTCAATCAACACCATCTTATGAGAGTAACTTTCTAAGTCATTCATATTAAAAACCCAATTAAAATATTTAAAAGGCATTCCTTCTCAACAGTACTTTTAATTATTTGCCACCTAAGTGTTTACTTCTTCATTTTTCTCTGCCTCCTTCTCCAAAGTGCTCAGAGAAACTACCTAGCTTATGTGAAGACTCATGCACATTCATGTGTGTGTACAGACAAGTTCCTGCACCTGCATGAAGCACAGTGTTTAGTATATAGTAACACATACTCTGTGGTGTATACTTAGTTATAATCACACAGTGTTTATTGCATGGAAATCCAACCACATTCATTTTATCTGCCCAGGCAGAGAAGTCTTGGGCTGAAGTATGCTGCTAGCATCAGTCTCCTAGAATAGAGAGAAAAGTGGAGATCTGCTGAGGTTCCTTTGGTTCCCTGTCATCCCCATTAACCTTGACCCTGCTATGGCCTCTACTGCTATATGCTCTGCTCTGGTTCTCACTCCTCTATGCCCTGTCAGACTTATCATCATCATATACAGACACAATTATGCCACCCACCTGCTTAGATGGTTGCCCACTACCTAGAAACCTAGAACAGTTGTTCTTA